>NC_133653.1:212316239-212605897 GCF_009905375.1 Apium graveolens | reverse complement strand
TTTAGATGCTGATGCAGCTGGTCCATTAAGACATACACCTCAACAAACAATTAATAAAACTGATCTAATCAAGAAGTTTGTTAAGGAAGCACCAGTACCTTGGAGTGAAACTCATAGAGGAAAGGATTGGACTAAGGAATGGAACACAGTTAGTTTTGTTCCTTCTGAAAAGATTCTTGCCGAGCATTTGGCAAAAGCTGATGAAATGCTGTTAAATGATGATTTCAAGGCACAACTGAGAGTTACTGCATTGAGTACTAGGCACCTTCAAGGTCAACACTCAACAACTCATGCCAAGGTGAATAAAATTCAAGAAACCTTGATCCAGCAAGATATGAATACCAAACTTGAAAAGAACAGATATTTCAAGCCTGCCTTTGACAAAATTGCCAACATTGAGAAAACTCAGGAGAAGCAACAAGCTCAGATTTCTGAAATTCTAAAGAATCAAGCTTCTCAGCAAACTCAACTCAATGAGACCCAATCCGCAGTGGAATTGCTTGTCTCTCTTCTTTACCTGCTGATGCCAAAAAGGGGGAGAAAGTGATTAAGTCCAAATGCAAATATATTCAGACACTGAAGGGAAAGGATGATGGAAATGATGACCAGGGAAACTCTGATAAGGGTAGAGGTCAAGGTCAAGGTAAAGGATTTTCATCAAGTAAAGCTAGAATTACAAGTCAAGGAACAAGTTCTGATACTGGGAGAAGAATAAGTTCTGATACTGGTAAAAGGATAAGTTCTGGTGAACATCTGGAACTTGATGAAGAAATTTCAAAGGAGTTATTTCTTAAAGAAAATCCGGGAATGGACTTTGAGAGTCTAAAGGAAGAAGAAGCTAGACTCAAAGCAGAAGGTGTCAAGACAAAACCTAAAGCTTCTGTTGTTGAAAATAAATTTCCAAAGCCTAAGGGTATTGTGATAAAGGAAAGAACAAATTCTGAGGCAACCAAAGCCAAATCACAAGTGGAAATTGATCCAAGGTCCAAGGGCAAAGAAAAAGTTGATGAACCTGTAAAGGTTTATATGCCATTCATGGATGAAGAAATAACTGATGATGAAGAAGATGCTAGTCTTACTTTGATTTCAAAGAAGATTTTTCAAACAACCTCTGACATGGCTCATGTTGTTCAGAGTCAAGATGTAGTAAGTTCTGATATAACAGTGAAGTAAGCAACCTCTGATATATCTCAAGTTGGATTGATATCAGAAGATAAGGAAAAGGAAACCTATGACATTGCTCATGTTAAACCTTCAAAGATACTCCTACCAGGATTCACCAAAGCTAAACAGACTCAACCTTTGAAGACTGCAACAAGTGGTTTTGAAGCAAGAGTTGTTACAGGAAAGGAAGCAAGAAATAAATCTGGATTGGGTAGTTCTGATGAAAGAAGAGTACATAACACTACCAACGATCCAACTTTCTTAAGTGAACCAGGTGTTGGAGCAACTCCTGAAAGATTGAATCGACTTGAATCTGTACAAATGGATTACCATACCTTTTTGAAAGAACATATCTTGTTATATTTTATGACAGATGGAAGGGTATACCATATCAGGCAGAATGCTATACCACTGAAGTATTTTGAGGAACTGGAACATGTTCAATTCCTACTTCAAGTGAAAGACAAATTAACAGATAGTGCTGCAGGTTATTTAAAGTCACAAATTCAAAGATAGAAGAAGCTTTATTCTATAAAGTCTGACAGCATATACTATCCCAAGTACAGAGATCACAAAGGTAATATTGTCGAAATGAAGCCTAACTCTTCTAAGATCATAACTACTTTTCTGGGTTATAAGGCTGTGGAATTTAATCTAGAGTCTGACAAGGAATATCTGATCAGACTAGATCGGGAGATAAGAAAAGCTAAGATAAATGATCTCAGAGCAACTATTTTTCAAACTGGTGAAGATACAGCTGAATTGAAAGATGCAAAAAGGAGAATGGTTAATGAACTTGAATATGTTGAGAGAAGTCTTTTAAGGAATTATCTCAGAACAACTCCTGATATCAAAGAGATCATAAATTGAAGCCAAGTTAAAGATCTAAAACTGCTTAAATTCTGAAAAATATACAGACTGAAGCTGAAATTAGACTTTAAGGATGGTAAAGCTAAAAGGACTGTAAGTTGTAGTTATCTAGTCAAATTCTCATGCATTTGTACTTAATGTTTTTGACATCATCAAATATCTGTTGAACTTGTATATTATGCTAATTTACAAGTTGGGGGAGATTGTTAGATATATTTGTGATGTCATGACTAATATGATTTGTGTTTAGTTTTCAGATCTTACTTAACAGGACAAATCAGTACTTAACTGGAAATCAGCACTTATACTGAAGACAGAACTTAAGATATCAGAACTTAAGTTATCAGAACTTAAGTTATCAGAAGATATTTATCAGGAGATAATATCAGGACTTAAGATGACTTTCAGATAAGGCAGGCGGCTGATTGAAAGGAAAGAAGATCGAGACTAAGACAGTTAGAAATATGCATGGAGAAGAATTCTATGAATAATAGAATATTTAGAAGAGAAGATATCTGATTGATATATTTTGGGAAGCGGAATTATATTCAATATCAATTAGAATTTATCTTGTAACTATGTAGTATATAAACACAGACATAGGGTTTACACTATATGTATTATCTTAGTCGAAGTTATTATTCTTTGTAACCCTAGCAGCTCTCGTGATAATTTGTTCATCACTGAGAGAGGACAGTTCCATATTGTAACAGAGTTTATTATGTTGAATAAAATTCGTGTTCTATTACTTGTGTTCTTTAATTCAATTTGATTGTAGTAAACATTGTATTGAACCCCCTTCTACAGCGTGTGTGACCTAACAACATACTTGGTGTCTATTCAGCTTTCATCTCTTTTGTGGATGTCCGGTAGTATGTTATTCATGCAAAGAAAGTTGGCGTTTATCAGTTTCATGTTATCTGATTAGTTGTCATCACCATTACATGCTAAGGTTAAAAATATAAGGACTTTGAATGAAGTATTTAATAAAGTTAGAATCCCATGTTTGTATCATATAGTAAATCAATATTGATTCTCTTAGTTATTTGCATGTTCAAGTCAGTATTTACAGACTTTTAAAGTTAAAGGGAAAAAGACAACTCTATTCTACAAAGACCCAAACATTCAAGTATTTGACTCTGAGGTGAGTAGAAAAATATTTGAGAAAGAGAACCCATGAGTTGATCTAGAACAACTAAGGCAGATGGAGAAAGAGTTCAAGAATTCAATGAAGACAGCAAATGCTGATGCTACTGTTATCTCTCAAGATCCTTATGAAGATGATTCTTATAATAGACCTACAAAAGGGGTAGTTATAATGGAGGCAAGTAAAGCAGATTCTAAAGATCTCTAAAGTCCCAATCTATATTAAATGCTGATAGGATACATAAGGAGAATGAGAAGATAGGAGAGAAGTCTAAACCTCCAAAGCCTAAATCCAAAGATGTTGCTACGAGGAAATCAGTATCTAAGGCACCTAAATCACAAATACTGATAGATCCAGTCTATACAGTTGCTAAATCTTTTGATACTGAAGAAAGAGTTGAAGAAGATGAAGTTATTCAAGCTCATCAAAGAAGAAAGATTCATGGAGCTGACTGGGCTGAAAAATTGAAATTAACCTCTGACACTACTCAAGTTAATGAATAAGCAAGTGCAGGTGTTCAACCAATCACAACCCATGATACTACTCATGTTGTTGATTCTTCAAACCCAATTCAAGCTGAGACAACAAATCCTGACTCTAAAAACATAGTTAGAACTTATTTTTGAAGAGAAGAGGAAGTTGCTATGGGGAAGCAAGAAGCCTGCACCTAGAAAAGAATCCTCTAATACATTAAAGAAGATTTACAGTGGGAGTTATCATGCTAGAAAACCTGGAATCACAAGTGGACTGGGAAGGTTAGATGATGATCCATTTATGGTTGATGCTTTAATTTTAAGGAAACATGCAAATCTGACAGAAATTGGAGACAAAGTGATGCTTGAAGACTTGCAAAAAATCATATCAGTACAAATTGTTATTGATCTTGTTGGAGAGCAACTGATTTATTTTCTGGAGTCTGGGAGGAGATTGAGGTTGACTCAAGAATATATGAAAGATAAACCGTGGCAGGAGTTAGAACTTGTTGCTATCATTCTTAGGGTAAACTTGTGCATAATTACATATTGCACAAGTTGAGGGAGATTGTTAGATATAATTGATGATATCTGAATATAAACTATCAGAGTCTATTATCAGGACTTAATATCAGTATTTACTAAAGGTGACGTCATCAATACTTGTCTATCAGTACTTGATGTTCAGCATTTTTCGATCAGGATTTAGTCACTTCTGTAGATATCCAAGAAGGAAAGGGATTGCAGAATTCAAGGCGGTGAAGGACTTCATTTCAAAAGCAATCATAGATGGATATGTATTTGGTTTCCTTATTGTCATAGAATAGGATTTCTTATTGATTGTGTAACTGTGCATTATATAAGCACATATTAGGTTTACATTATATGTGTTACAAATTGATATATCTCTCTGATAACCTAGAAGCTCTCAAGGATAATTGTTCATCCTTTGAGAGAGTACTTTTGTAATAAGTTTTTATCTGTTAATATAAAAACTGTTGATTATGTTAAACTTTATCGAATTATTTGCACAAACTGTATTCACCCCCCTACAGTTGTTTTGCGGATCTAACATATAGTTTTGTAAAAAAATATTATTTTAAAATGTATTTGTAGAGAGTTGAGATTAAAATTCAGATAAAAGCATATAATAAATAAATTTTATTTTATTTTATTATCTAATTTTAAGAAATTGAACCAAAGGTTCAACCAAAGAAGTGAAATTAAATAAATCAACTTTATATATCTAATTATGTAGTTGTAGTTATCAACTTTAGTTTGGAGTGTGGAGAATTAAATTAATTCGTCATAACTAGAATTTGATAATTTTGATAATTTCGTACTTTTCTTTTCATCGAAATGTGTTTTTCTTATTTATAAAATATAACAATAATACATACAAATCATGATTAAAATAATCACATATGCAAACATGCACATAAAATAAAGACAAACATTTCCATTAAGAATTATCTAACAATAGAACATTAAAATAAAATCAAACAATTTATCACAAGCTACACACATTTAGTAAGAATGTACTTAGCCTAATTCAGAAGATTTTATTTGTTCAACACTAGTCCATCCAATCACAAACAACTAATGTACCTCCTTAATTTTGCAATGATTACTCGGTGCACTTTCCTGAAATATTTTAGTTAAATTAAATAATATATAAAATTAAACCGTCAAATCAATTATAAAGATTTAATACACATTAATTCAAGAATGTGAATTAAGAAAATGATAAAATTGAGCTCAAGCGCTTGAGCAACTTGTTGATTTGAGATATTTTACGAGAAAAACACATTCGACAATTTACACAAGTGACTGATTAGAGATCAACCTTTTAAGATTTTCGTAGACTATACCTAGTTATAGGAGATATATTTTTTCCAGTAATTGAAAATTATTTAAGATGGTTATATATAAATCAAAATTAGAAACAAATATTAAGCAACTTTACTAATTTTTATAAACTATTATGAACTCTCTCCAAAAATACTGATGTTCTTGAGAGCTGCTAGGTTAAAATGATTCTCGAGATAGTTAATCAAATAAGATAACCTATTTCGCGTTTATATATCATAAAAAGCTACCCTATAAATTATTTAAGATATGTTACATCAATATTGATCTTGATTCTAAACATACATAATTGACAACTGCAATCCTATAAATCATGAACTAACATATCAATCTAACCTATGTATTTGGGATTATATCAATCAGTAGAAACTTAATTGCCTTGTAAATCCTGACCAGCTAGCACATACTGACAGTTATCAAATTCTAATGATGTCAGCAGATCTTGATCGCCCATCCCATGCAGATCTTGATGGACACTTGAACAGATTATCCTACAATATAAATTGAGTTTATAAAGGTTTCTACACTTATTGAGTTAATTCTGAATTTTTAGGTAAACATCTGAAATTCTGAATAATTTTGGAAATGGAATAAATCATTCGAGAAGTCAAAATATGCTAATTCGAGAAATCCCAAATAAACTTATTCGAGAAGTTCTAAACTAGCCTATTCGAGAACTCAAAAATGAGTTATTCGAGAAGTTAAATATAACCTATTTGAGAACTTCTGTATAGCCCATTCGAGAAGTGTCAAAGATGACTTATTCGAGAACTCCCAATTGAACTAATTCAAGAACTCCAAAATGATTAATTCGATAAGTCCCAGAACACTCAGTTTTTCATTTATGATGTAAAAACCTAAGAGTAAAATCCTGAATTCTGAGTAAAAAAAATTAATGAATTTTAATTCTCAAAATTTTGAAATAAAATAGCAAGCTCAATTTTACAATATAAATCTCAAAATGTACCTCTATTTTCTAAAAGATTTAAAATAGCTTACTTCTACCTAAAAATATGTATTGAGAATTTGTGAGAGTAAAAATATCAGAACTGTAAAAATTTGTAATATCCCATATTTTCAAATATTATTATTATTATTATTTGAAATTGTTTATGTGATTTTATGTGAATTTTAGTGAATTATATGATAAGTGGAATTGATGTTTGGGTGTTTATGTGTGATATTATTTGAGTACTTGAATTTATATAGGTCTAGAATAAAATATAGATAATTGTGATATTTTCTGGTAATTTTTGGACTGTTAGGAAATTTTATAATGATTTATGGATTTATTAATTATTTTCTGAGTAATTATAAAATTATTTTATAAAGCCGGGAATCGTTCAACTTCAACTGTTTTTACGTTTTTATAACCCGAAACTCTTCCGAAAACTCCTTTATAACCTAATCTGGTAATTCCAGACATTTTCCATGTTTTGACTTTTTCGATCCGGATTACGGTTTGACCCGTGCGCGGCCCAGCGCAAGATTTTCAATACGATAGTTATTTTGATAAATCAATAAAACCCGTATTCTCGAGAGACGGAATATTTTATATTATTTTAGTATAAAGTGTTTTATAAGAAGCCCGGTTTTGATTATTATCCAAAATTGATACCAAATTGTATCGTTATATAGTTACTTAGCGGCTAAGTAACCTATTTTCGGATCCAATATGATCCAATGAGATACTTGTTACATGTTTAAGATACTTGTTACTTGTTACATGTTTAAGAAGCATTTATATAGTTACTTTGACGTTTATTTGCGTTATTCATTTTATCTCGTTTTATGTGTGCTGAATGTATTTTATGTGTTTTCGGGACTTTCTGTTTATTTAGGAATCGTCTCCGTTTTCAAAAATCAACGGATCGGGACCCCACCGGGACGTCAAAGCCCACAAAATTCACGTTTTTATTTTTAGAAAGTTATTCGAATTTCAAATACCTCGTATTTTCATATTTTTGAATTATTCACAATATTTGGGAAATTTCGTTATAAATATTATATTTTATCGCTTTTAAAATTATTCCCCGTAAAAATTATTTTCGGGCTTAATTATTTTAATTATGGGAATAAAACACCCTTAATTGATTTTAGGGGTATTTATTTGTTAAAAATATAAATAGCCTAAATGATTATTATATTTCATTTTGTTTTTATTAAAAACAAAAGTTCAAGAACACCATTTTTGGGGGTGTGATTTCATTCATCATCTTCATCATCAGATTTTGGGAGATTTAACAAACCGTTTTTGACGATTCTTAGACCGAATCAAAGCCCTTGAAAAGCCCTTTATTTTGATACCAACATCACTGCATAATATGTGCTATTGCAAAATTTCATTTTTTCAGTTATGAACACGAATTGGGTTCTTGATTCTGGATGTTTGTTTGATGTTTGTGATGCTTTAATTAGCTTCTAAGTGTTAATTAGAGTCGATTTATGTCAAAATATTGATTGTTTGAGTCTGGGTTTGTGCGAACCGAGTTTTCGGTTTCCACCAAATTTTATTTTGATTTCTTTGGATTATGGATGCTAGGACTGTTAATTTGGTTCATTGTATCAAATTGTATGTGTAATTATCTGCATTTTGGTATATAATTCAGTGATTTTGGTTAAGGATTCAAAGGAATCGAGTTTTTCGCCGGAAAACTCGAAGAAACCACCGGCTTTAATGGTTTTCTTCCCAGAGTTGAAGCTATATCGATCATCTGTTAGTGTTCTTTGTGTATTCAGCCTTCTGGGGTGTCGCTTGTCTGGTTTGGACTGAGAATCGGGATCAACCCAGCTATTTTTGGCTGGAATAGGGCTCACCGGAATCGGCACAACCCGTCGGAAACTGGGTAATTTCTAGAATCTGGTCGGTGTTCATACCCGACCCGAACCTGTTTTGGCAACCCGGTTGGGTAACCCGAATTCGATCCATCTAAACCAAAAAACCCCTTTCCACAAAACTGTTGGTAGGAATTATATTTATAAATAATTTCAAAAAATTTATATTTAATTCTAAAATTCATTTTAAATTACAAAATCTTATTTTAGATTCCAAAAATTAATTTAGTTAATTGTGTTAAATGATTAACTGAATTATTTTTAAACTCCAAAAATTATTTTCTTTTATTATTTTTTTTCAAAATCCAAAAATTTTATTTATTTATTATTTATTTAAATTGATTAATTATTTTGATAATTAATCAATTTATTTATATAATTTGTATTAATTTGATTCCAAAATTTATGGAAAAATCATTTTAATTCTGATTTTTCCTAGATAATGATTTAAAAATTATTTGGAGTTTTTAAAATTTATATTTTGGTATTTAAAAATCAATTAATATTATTATTAATTGATTTATTCTTATTTTATTCGTAATAAATAAACCGTTCGTCCGTTTAATACGAAACGAACGCGTACAGACTCAGAAAAATATTCCGCTTTAAATAAAAATACATTCGAGACCCAAATTCTTTTGTTTCGAAAGGTCGCTTGTTTTGTAAGTTATTCTGAGTCAATTGTTGATCGATAAATCGTATTTTTGGACCCGATTATGTGTTTACATGCTATGTGAATTATGTGCATATGTAGATCAAGAGCCCTGTGATTGTCTGTTATATTTATAGGGATATCGTATGGGTAGATGATAGGCTTTTGACGTGCAGTTCATCGAGTGATTATCGATTAGACGATTAAAGCTATATCTTTTGATTATAGATACGGATCGTTCGAGCGATCAGGACTAGAGGAAGTGGATAAAGGCTAGAGTTGAATAGTATGGAATATTGAGGTTGCAGCACTGCATGGGAAGCATGCCAAATGATTAGTAAAATAATGACGGTGATGTTCTGAGACAGAATGTCAGAATAGATGCGTCTTTGCGAGTGTGACTAACTACTAAATTCTAAAGGCATGTATCCCTATCATCACTTATTGTTCAAGTGATATTTATTTTAAATCTTTGCATGCAAGTATTGCTTTCCCTATTCAGTTCGTAATAGATAAATGTTTTACATATCGCTGAATTAAATGATTCTGTTTATGCAAGTATTCTTCTGTTATTCTATGTTCAGAATAGCTTAGTAATTTTACTTATCAAATTACTGGATTTATAAATGTTTTGGATTTTGAGAAAAATGATTTTGTTGCGAGTATTCCTGCCCAAGTGAATGGGGGAATAAAATTATTTAGGATGTCGAATGATTCGGCTCCTTTTTCAATAAAAAGGTTTTTAAGATTGTAATGGTTACTGGTTACTGGTTACAGGGTAGGTGATTGAGATATCGGTCCAGCTGTAATATCTTTCAAGGCTAGTTATGCCTTTTCTGGCGCCCTTTAGGTACCGTATGGCTGCGGGATATGGGTAGTACCTATATTTACGGTATGGCTGTGATGCCCTCCAAACCCAGGTCAGAAGTTTGGGGTCCACACACACACCTTATTTATAACTTGCTTATAACAATAATAAAAATAATAATAATATGCAGTGACCCTACTTACCAACTACCATGGATCGCAACAGGTTAAAGTATGCACACAAGCCAAACACATCTACTTATATTACAAACCGTTCAAATCCCAACTATTCAAACTCAGAACTGAGTATTAAACATTATTACAAACTTTTACAAACTTAAATTATCCCAAAAGAAGCCTATTAGCTCAACTTGATCAATCTGTACCCCTAGCTCTCGCGCTGGACTGGGGATCCTCGCTACCAACTGGTTCCTTTTTAACTGGAAAAGAATATAAACAACATCGCACAAATGAGCTAACTAGCTCAGCAAGTCACAATGACAAAACTGAGAATAATGATCATTAGGTGAACATGGTTATGATATCAAATGAACAATGGATTATGATTTAGAATTGGATATTATAGTTTCATTTTAAGAAAAACCAAGGTTAGGCTGCTGATCAGTCATGCACTAACCCCGAGCAAAGCACACAACACTGCTCTAACTACTGGATCCTAGGCACACATTGGCCTAACTTGACCATTATATGGTTTGACCACGAATCTGGTCCACAATTTTATAAAAACAATCAAATTCTAACATAATAACAGAATAAACAATAATAAACAATAAACAGAATCATTAACAACATTGAGTGTTCAATAATGAAAGGGTTTCAATCTTCGTAAGGATCAATAAGGTAATTTCAAAGCTTGGATGCTGGGTAAGGAAAGAATTGGATAACAAAGGAAATGACATTTCAGAGTTTCAAGGATTTGGTCTTTCAAAGCATAAGATACAATGGTTTGAGTATGTAGGTAATTCGATTCAGTGCATGGTATTTAGTTTGTATGTATTTGTGGAGTAGTATCGTATATTTGTGGTTCATATATGGGTATACAATAATCAATGCTCTAGAAAGAATCAGGTTTATGGCTCAAGATCAATAGCTGGATTCATGGTTAGGGTTCAGTGCTTCAAAGCACTTGTAATATAAAACAGGACTATCAATCACTATAAAATCTCGAGAAAGTTCAGAACACTTGCCTGGTATTAGCTTACTATACTGCACTCGCTTCCAATCACAATCGTCTTACTCCTCAACTACCTGTTTCCCTTTCCTACGTCTTGCCTCTTCTGCTCACATATCATAAACATCTATCAATATTCAACTCATATGATTCTATTCAATACATACTCCTATCTACCCTTCGTTTCACCCAAATCCGATTAACGGATTGAAAGTGTAATACCCCCAAATCCGGGGTCGGGGATCCGGGTTGTCACGAGTTCCATTTCCCTGAATAACACCCAATCTTAATAATTAATCAACTACTCTGTACTGTGACCCCACAATAAACACACACGCCACACGTTATAGTCTCAGAGATGAACATCCAAAAAAATAATCACAAGTCATTTTATTCCACAATTATCTGCCAATACACCTTAAAAGGTTTTCTGAATAAATTTACATTTTCTTTGCCATTATTACAATTCATAATATACATAAGTCTGGTACATTATTAGTTGAAAACTTAGCCTATTGGTAATTTCTACCTCAGCTACAGCGGCCTCAACGCTTCTAGAAAGTTGCGGAACGTTTCCTATCCGCTTGCGAATTGGGAGCTTGGTCCTGTTCATCTTATCTATCTGATGTTGTGTGATGAAAGAAGAAGCAAGGGTGAGCAGCAAGCCCACCAAAATAATATGTATAATGATTAACAATATATGAGCCTTCTCATAGTACTCATGAAAGTCTTGGTCAAAAGAAATGAACCAAGTTGATATCTTAATGCGATGAAGTCGCAAAATATTCAGTATATATATATACACATATACTTTTCAAAATATGGGAAGTCCTCTTCCATGCATAATACACACAGAGTTCCAGTGTATAACTGTATAAAAAATATCGTTGCAAGGTGATCTCATATATCTAACCTTGTCTCAACGTTTTTCTGAAAATCTTTGTCATAAATAAGATAATCATTTACTATATATAAGTTTAAAAGATGAAGTTACAAGATACTCCAATATACTTATATCTTTTCCAAATACTACTTCAACTACCACCGTTCAAGTTATAATCAGTTTCAAAAGTTCATCACATAGATGAGACTACAAGACAAGATTTGAATAGATTCAATCTTTGAATATCATTATAAATAATGAAGTTACGAGATACTTCATTAAGTCACGACATATATATACACCTATATATATATACATTTCCTGAAAACCTCTGTCATGTAAAGTATGAACAGAATTACAATATCCAATAAATTTGGAAAGGAAAGAATTTTGGCATAAACCTGATATCTTGCTGATCAGGCAAAGATACCAATAAGTAACCTTTTCTACTAGTAGATGGACGAATTCCCCCCTGGTCATCACCCTGGTCGCAATAGGACCTTATGCTGGACTGTCACTCAGCCACTTATGCATTTGATGGACTCCCACTGAGCCACTTACACTATCATGGACGCCCACTGAGCCCATGTTGTTTATGCCGACTCAATAGATGGACTTACTTCCCGAATGTTGGGTAAGTAATCAATTCATTTACCAAAACTGCAACCTTGTTGCGAATATAAAATACACCATAGAGCCGGATCCCTTAGATTTTTGAGCGAGTATTCAAGTCCCCTTAAAATGGAAGATCTTGAATTTGAAAACAAGTTTTGGGATCCGCTCTACCCTTTTTAAATTCATTTTGAAGACTCGAAAACATTTTTAAGAATGTTTGGAGTAATGCTGATTTATGAAATAAATCAGTCCCAATATGAAAGAAATATCTGAATATTATTATTTAAATAATATTCCCATAAAGAATAATGGAGGTAGAAGTTGGAAAACTTATACTCGAATGAATAGCAAATAATCAAAGATATACTTATACGAAAGTAATATCTTTATTTGAATAATCAAAAATAAGTTTAATTATCGACACCTTATTCTTTAATACAATAAAGAATATTATTAAGTAATAAGCGGAGTCATAATACCTCGAATGAATACTATAAATAATATTCAGAAAAATAAAGGAGTCATACATCCTCAAATGAATATCCAAGTAATATTCAATAATAATATAAACTGAGTCATAAGCCCTCGAATGAATATTCAAATAATATTCAAATAATAAAATGAACTGAGTCATAAGCCCTCGAATGAATACTCGAATTAATATTCAATTAAGTAAAATAAAGGTATCGAATAAACCTTATTCGATCAATAGTTTTAAAAACTATAACCATATATATATATAAATATATGTATATATATATAATATACTCGGGAACATCGACTCCCGGTTTAGAAATATGTTCACCTTTTATCCCCTATACTAAGGGTATACGCAACTACTTGCTTATTTCTAGCATAGGTATTATGCAACTATAAGCATTGAAATCAATAGATAGATAACCAGATTACGAAACAGACATGCATATATACCATATCAGCATGCTCCAATATATCGCAAAATTTGCTAATAACAATCATGCACTATCACAAGATAATGCATATACACATATACATCACCACAACAGTATAACGGGTAGAAAACTTGCCTGAGCGACTGGGGGTTACGAATGGCTCGGGACGAGTCTGGTAACCTATAAACAACAAGTAAGTTGGAATTAAACCAAAGTCACTTGTAAATCTATACTCTAACCAACTCAGACTCTAACGCTCGTTTTGCGCTTACTGATTCTCTTAAGTCACTATAGTACCCTCGGCTCCACCATTTTTAATAAATTAACCATTATGAGTTTTAAAGCGATTCCTTCGCGAGTGTCTTACCAACTGCCTAACACTCTTACCATAATTGTTTCATAGATTAATTAACCCTTTTTGGTCTTTAACCTATGTTTCAAAGTCAGGTGAGGGGAAATGTTTCGTTCGCGAAACGCCGTTACTTGAAACGGTCGTTTCTCCTAAACCGTGCATCGGAATTGAACGAACTACATATCAAAAGGAAGCTCGTAACACGAGCTATCTAGACATGGCAATGGTCATAATCTATCAGGGGGTTCTCGGGTCCTAATGTTATGCACAAAAACAGTCTAAAGAAAACCGGACGTTACGACGGCTATGTTTACGTGATTTCCCAAATTTAAACCATTCAAAACCAACCATAATTCAACCCCAAATCAATCATACAACCAACATCCCTCCAAACCACATCATAACAGCCCCAACAAATCCACATTAACCATTTATACTTATTCCCCACATGAACTAAAAGCTTTACTTAGGTTCTTTAACTAATTATCAAGATTTACAACTCCAACAATACCACAAAACCAACTAATCTCTACAACTCAACCAAACTTCAAACAATCAAGCATCATGATTCACATATACTATATCAATCATATTCAATCCTAATTACTCAAAACTAAAGCTAGGGTTTGTAGTTTATACCTTCCTTGGAGAGTGGAGAATCAAGAGAATGGCTTGGAATCACGCTTAAAGTCCTTATCCAAGCTTAATCTAAACAAAACTTCAAGAACACAAATTTTAGTTCTTGAAAAACACTATTCACCATCTTCTTTCATGATTTATAGAAAAAGATTGGCTTGGAATTAGAAGCTTAAACTTATAGGAAGTATGTAACTATCCATGGGGAAGCTTAGATAATTACCTTGCTAAATAGTAAGTGGTGGAGCTTGGATCTTCATTTTTTAAGAAAGAAGCCGAGAGCATGAAGAAGAAAGAGAGAGTTTTTTGTGTTTTGCTTTGTTTTGCTTTTGGTTGGTTGATTTGGTTTTGTTTTTGTTTTAGTTAATTACCTAATTAACCTTGGACTTTGTGTGGTTCTCATTCAACCACACCTCCTTCCTTCCCATGTCATGCTTGTGTCATCCTCATGATGTCATCCTCCCCTCCTTGTCCTCTTCTCATTGGTTGGGTGACATCATCCTCTCTAATCCCTTTGATTAACTTCCTAATTGTTTGCCTAATGACCACTGATCTGTTATACGGTTCGCTTAACTTCCGTTTTCGTTTATCGTTTGAGGGATCATACCCGGGATCTTATTACTTAGGTTCCCTTAACCTTTCTCAATACATTATATTCCTTTTTATGATCCTCTATTATAATCCTTTAATTTAAATCCTTTTATCCTGTTACCTTATACTCAATTCTTTCCGTATCTATTGGATTTCCGGGAAAAATCAAAGTGTTCGGATTTGGATTCTGACGATCTTTACATACACTTATATCCCATATAAAGTACTAATAAAATCTCAGAATATCCATATCAGAACCCCTACATAGTGTGGCATGAAAAGTTTTCTCATTCAGCAAAAACACTATTCATAAGGGTTTCAAAATTTCCCAAAAATTGGGGTTATTACAGTCTCCCCTCCTTAAAAGGATTCCGTCCCGGAATCAGATAGAAAATGAATAGGGATACTTTCTTAGCATTACACTTTCTAACTCTCAAGTAAATTTTCCCACATTATGGTTCTTCCATCAAACTCTGAATAGTTTGAAAACCCTTCTCCTAAGCACTTGTTCCTTTTTCAATCTATAACCCTTCATGGTTGCTCCATATAGGTTACGTCTGGTTGCATGTATATGCACTCATATGCCCCTATTTATCTGGCATCCGAATTACACTTCCTTAACATTGATACGTGAAACACGTTATGACTTGCTACATGTTCTGGGGTAAGGCTAGCTCATATGCTAACTTCCCAATACTTCTTAATATATCCAAGGGTCCGACAAATTGTGGACTTAACTTTCCTTTCTTTCCGAATCTCATCAATCCTTTCCAAGGGTTTCCAAGGGGATACCTTTAACAACACTAGGTCCCCTACTTCCTATTCTTTGTCCTTTCGTGTCAAATCAACATACTTCTTATGTCCATCTTGGGCTACTACCAGCCGTCCTCTGATTAGATCTATTATATCCTTGGTCCTTTGGACTACTGCGGGTCCGAGCATCTTGCGCTCTACAACTTCATCCTAATCATAAGGGAGATCGACATTGTCTTCCCTCAAGGATCTCATAAGGCGACATCTCGATAATGACATATGATCTATTGTCGTAAGAAAACTCAATCCGTGTTAAGTGATCATTCCAATTTCTTTCAAGTCTATTGCACAGACTCTCATTATAGCTTTTAACATTAGAGCTTTTGCTTCTCAATACCCATTCTTTTCCAGTTCGTAATCGCTACGCCCCTCCGTTCCTAATATTATACTGGTTACACTTTTGCTCATTAGCGTTCTATAACCTTTTAATAACCACGTCAACCTTAGTATCACGAATGTGTTTCCATTCCGAATACCACCAAAATTTTACTACTCCTTTTTCAGCTGTTTCTATTATCGAAAGCTTCATCCTTCATATAGAAGTAAAAGAATTTATTGAGAGATCACTATGATCATGAACACTTGTTATATCGCATAGTTAGTACAGAAGGTGGCCAGCCTTTAGTACTTGACAAACAATTAAACAATAGATGGTATCCTACTAGGCTTCTATCACACAGATAGATAGTCATTCGGCAATACCTCCCCTTCTAGAAGGGTTGTTCTTCTCAGCTTACATGAAATGAAAAGGAGAGAAAATAACGAATTGAAGAGAATTGTATATATATAAAAATATACTGCCACAAAATATATGGCTTGGAACCTACCTCTGAACTATAGAGGTTTGTCATAGGAGAACAAAACATATATGTATTTATATCAACATCAAGTATTATAGCATCGTATTTCACATGCCTAAATATTTTTGCTATTCCGTCCATCATTCTATGGACCCATGCTCTTCCTCGAGCTTATACACAATCACCTTTGAAACTCCTTCGATACCGAAAATCGAACCTGGGATCTCATTCTAGACATCATCGTTACTTGAATTCTATGCTTGCACCGTAACCTTCCTCGTATAATAATACGACTCTCTATTGATAAGAAAGAATAAATATTCAATAGGTAGATATTCTACTTAATTAGTCTATCAATGATAACTTATACACTACCACGACCCGTTTAGTGGTACTCAATCTCAACATCCATTCCAATACAACTCTCACGGTTGTAACCAGCTCATTACTCGCAGAATCATTGCTGCATTACTATGGTCCACTACTGACCTACTATCGTCAATCACGTTCCATGAAATCTTAATATCGAACCATACGGAGTCCATACATGTCGTATCAAATCCTTCTAAGGAGGTAACATAATCACCATTTCTGATTCATGAAGAACACTCCTGATCCTGACATACATACATGACATGAAGCAGATAAAATTGCAGAAGAGTTTCAATCAGAGCAACGATAGCAGGTTAATACCATTCTAAATCATATGCCTTAAATAGAAGACTTAACTCAAAGGTTCGTCTAGTCCTTTTTGAAACATGGTCCTGGCTTATCTCAAGATAGTATCTTCTGATATAGATAGCCCGCTCATGGCGATTACACGAATTAAACCTTTACCAACTACTATTACGGTTGGGTATTGCACAGTCATCAGAAGGAATGTCAATCTTCCAAACCATAATACAACCTTTACGGCTTCAACCATCATCACTGTATTCCTTTGGCACAAGCGCCTATAATTATCCTCTTACCTTTAAAGTGTCGGCCACCTCTTTGGCCTTTCCTGATAGTAAAATTTCCTTACAGTCAATGTCATTTTAACCACCTTCAAATAAATTTTCTACCTCATTTCAATCACAGCTTATGTGAAGATGTTTTCCTTAAAATCTAATGAGTAAAAAAAAATCACCATTTTTTTCATAAGTTATTGCCTCAGTCTTTAGAGGTTAATCACTGTCACGACTGACTCTCAATTATACTTAGAACATCTTTTATCTTAAGTCCTAATTGCCCTGAACAATTTCGACCATTACTGGTTCGATCCATACTTTCTCGTGGTTTAACACGTGCCCACCTGGCATTATTATAATTACGCCATATTTCCTTTATCAACATTTCTATTCTCGAGAACTTTGAATATTACCTTTCTCCTTGTAAAACCTCTAAGGTTATCCTTGAATCGTTCCTCCTATATTCCCTAGATACAGGGCATATCAAAATACCATTTACTAATACTAGAACCATTGTCTATATACTTCTGAAAAATTTCTCCACTGATTCTTAAAGGTTGTTATTACTTTAATCCTTTCCAATTCATACTGTCAAAACTCATACTATCCCTATTAAGGGTGAAATGCCAACCTTTATGCATTCCCCTAGGATTTGTTTTAAGTTACTGATGTTTTATCCATAATTCCACCTTTAAAAAGGTACTTGCATCCTTCCATGGATAAATTAAGTCTTATATCCTTGATAGATTATCTTAATCAATCATTCCCACCTCGATAGTTTATACCAATTTCACGATAGCATCCTTATTCAAACTGAGGTCAACCCATATGGCCTTCAAAAGATAACAATGGTTACCCGCTTTTCTTGCTTAATTTGGTAATGATAACAAGGATGTTCTGGAAGATATTGGTCATGTTCAACGTGAACTTCTTCTTAATAATTCCTTATTTACTTTTGTTGTTTATCCCAACAGTCATCTCAATGTTGGGATATCTCCCATACCTGGCGTCTCCCTTTCTGGGTATCATGCCACCGGTCTAACACTTCACCTTCTTGAAGGTCACTTCCTTCATCCAATTTTCTTAATTTCTTACTTTCTTGTGTCCTCAGTCTATCCGCGTCTCATTATTTATCCTTCGAATTATCTCAAGGTTTCCTCGAATCTTCCCAACTTACAGGGGATAAAATATATGTATCTCTTATGCCCTCAACCATCAATTTTAACTCATGGTGAATCACCCTCATCCTGACGATTATATACTCTTCTATTTCTATTTCTACGAGTCTTTAGGGTTTCCTCATACCCAACTCCCTTATCATTCCTCAACTCTATTGCCATTATATTCCTTTCCACTTCAATTTCTTTTTATTTTCCTTTCTCTTATCATTATTTCATGAACCAACACAACATAAACATTGATTTCAAACATCCCGTCATTCTGGATTCGTGTCTTCAGAACGAATCTTGACAACTTTTACATCTTAGATTCATAATTCATCATACTCGTCTGCCTTTGTTCAGGTTCTAAAGCTTTTACACTATCTCCTTATCTTTGGGAATTACTTTCCCGAAAACAATTGACTGAACTTAAATCAGTTTATTATAATCTCTTGCTCCGTGCCTTCCTTGGTCTTTCACCAGCGGGTGGTCTCTTTCTTAGGAGGGTAAGTGACAAAACAGTCTTTTGTGGTTCGTCAATCATTCAGAATCTCAACTGATTCCTCTATTTCCTTTAGCCTGGCTCTTGCCTCGACTAGGTCAACCTGTTCCTTGGAACTCTGAGAGCTTAGAGACTTAAAGGTCCTGAAAGAATTTCCTATCGCATTGTTTCCTCAAGGTGGTGGTTGGGGATAATAGTCTAAGTTCTGTCTAGACAGGTCCATAAATTGCCGTATAGGAGTACCGTCTCGGGTCTCCTTTCCTTACTCGACTTTCTGTTTCCTTAGTATGAAATATTTCAACCTCCTCCCATAATCGGGGTTATCTTATACATTAAAAACCTTGTTTTCCACTCTATTATGTTATGGGTTCTTTCTTTCTTGATGGCAACCTCCCTGACTATCACATTCTGGGTTTGCCCTAAATCCTATTCCTCAAACTATGGCTCTCATCTAAGTTCTCATCCTTAAGCTCTTGAACTTTCGGAACCCAAATTCTATAGGAATACCTCATTATTCCCTTATCATCTTTCTCGGTATTAATCTCATATTTATTTGTTGGCTCTCTGCCTTCATTCATCACCTTTTTCTGGCACAATATGCTCTTTTCCAATAATTCGGTCTCTATTGCAATCTCAAACAGCTTTTCGGTACCAGCTCCGGTTACCTTCACTACTATTTCCATTTTCTCAAAATCTCTTATCAATTCTCCCAAAGACATTATCATCTTGAGTCTCTCCTTTTTACTAAGGGCATCAGCCACCACATTGGCTTTCCCCGAATGATACAGAATCTCCCAATCATAATTCTTGATTAGCTCTAACCGCCTCCTCGGGCGTATGTTGAGCTCTTTCTACATAAAAATGTACTAGAACTCCTATGGTTTGTGAATCTCATACTTCTCTCCATACAAGTAGTGCCTCAAATCTTTAGGGCAAAACTATTGCCACGAGCCCAAGCTCATGGGTGGGGATATCGAATTTTAAATTCCCTTAATTGTCTTGACGCAGACGCGATTATCTTGATGTGCTATATAAGAAGCACCCTAATTCCTTATGCGAAGCGTCACTTACAAATCACAAAATCTCCTTTTTCCCTCCGGCAACGCCAACATAGGGGTCGTCACCAACCTTTGCTTCAGTTCTTAAAAGCTGTTCTCGCATTTCTCTGTCTATTCGAACTTCTCAGTCTTATGAGTAAGCCGCGTTAAAGGGGCTACTATCTTTACAAACTTGAACGAACCTCCGGTAGTGACCGACCAATCCTACCTCTGGTAGTCGACCTAACCATGGTCATCAATTCATCAGTGGTCCTTTATTCATTCTTGTCAGGATCCTCCATGGGATCCTCCTCAGCAACTATCCCTTCTAGGACAACATCCTCAACCGCTACATCCTCAATATCAACATCATCCGGTCCTGCATTAGGACACTCTATCGGATCCACAATCCGATCTCCAATTAGTAATAAACATCATCGCGTTGTTGCTCCTCAACCTCAGGGTTCGGAGTCCCGCTACCATCTACGATAACGAACTACGCTTCTATCACGATATTTATAAGGGTTCCCATAAGGGTTTTAACTGTCAGTGCTACGTTAGGTAGCCCGACTATGAACTTGGCAAGAGTTCTTATTATCTTAGTGAACTTATTATCTTAACGTCCCATCATCTCTGAGGTTTATAACGCTTAGCTCTGATACCACTTCTGTAACACCCCCAAATCCGGGGTCGGGGATCCGGGTTGTCACGAGTTCCATTTCCCTTAATAACACCCAATCTTAATAATTAATCAACTACTCTGTACTGTGACCCCACAATAAACACACACGCCACACGTTATAGTCTCAGAGATGAACATCCAAAAAAATAATCACAAGTCATTTTATTCCACAATTATCTGCCAATACACCTTAAAAGGTTTTCTGAATAAATTTACATTTTCTTTGCCATTATTACAATTCATAATATACATAAGTCTGGTACATTATTAGTTGAAAACTTAGCCTATTGGTAATTTCTACCTCAGCTACAGCGGCCTCAACGCTTCCAGAAAGCTGCGGAACGTTTCCTATCCGCTTGCGAATTGGGAGCTTGGTCCTGTTCATCTTATCTGATGTTGTGTGATGAAAGAAGAAGCAAGGGTGAGCAGCAAGCCCACCAAAATAATATGTATAATGATTAACAATATATGAGCCTTCTCATAGTACTCATGAAAGTCTTGGTCAAAAGAAATGAACCAAGTTGATATCTTAATGCGATGAAGTCGCAAAATATTCAGTATATATATACACATATACTTTTCAAAATATGGGAAGTCCTCTTCCATGCATAATACACACAGATTTCCAGTGTATAACTGTATAAAAAATATCGTTGCAAGGTGATCTCATATATCTACCCTTGTCTCAACGTTTTTCTGAAAATCTTTGTCATGCATAAGATAATCATTTACTAGATATAAGTTTAAAAGATGAAGTTACAAGATACTCCAATATACTTATATCTTTTCCAAATACTACTTGAACTACCACCGTTCAAGTTATAATCAGTTTCAAAAGTTCATCACATAGATGAGACTACAAGACAAGATTTGAATAGATTCAATCTTTGAATATCATTATAAATAATGAAGTTACGAGATACTTCATTAAGTCCCAACATATATATACACCTATATATATACATTTCCTGAAAACCTCTGTCATGTAAAGTATGAACATAATTGCAATATCCAATAAATTTGGAAAGGAAAGAATTTTGGCATAAACCTGATATCTTGCTGATCAGGCAAAGATACCAATAAGTAACCTTTTCTACTAGTAGATGGACGAATTCCCCACTGGTCATCACCCTGGTCGCAATAGGACCTTATACTGGACTGCCAGTCAGCCACTTATGCATTTGATGGACTCCCACTGAGCCACTTACACTATCATGGACGCCCACTGAGCCCATGTTGCTTATGCCGACTCAATAGATGGACTTACTTCCCGAACGTTGGGTAAGTAATTAATTCATTTACCAAAACTGCAACCTTGTTGCGAATATAAAATACACCATAGAGCCGGATCCCTTGGAGTTTTGAGCGAGTATTCAAGTCCCCTTAAAATGGAAGATCTTGAATTTGAAAACAAGTTTTGGGATCCGCTCTACCCTTTTTAAATTCATTTTGAAGACTCGAAAACATTTTTAAGAATGTTTGGAGTAATGCTGATTTATGAAATAAATCAGTCCCAATATGAAAGAAATATCTGAATATTATTATTTAAATAATATTCCCATAAAGAATAATGGAGGTAGAAGTTGGAAAACTTATACTCGAATGAATAGCAAATAATCAAAGATATACTTATACGAAAGTAATATCTTTATTTGAATAATCAAAAATAAGTTTGATTATCGACACCTTATTCTTTAATACAATAAAGAATATTATTAAGTAATAAGCGGAGTCATAATACCTCGAATGAATACTATAAATAATATTCATAAAATAAAGGAGTCATACATCCTCAAATGAATATCCAAGTAATATTCAATAATAATATAAACTGAGTCATAAGCCCTCGAATGAATATTCAAATAATATTCAAATAATAAAATGAACTGAGTCATAAGCCCTCGAATGAATACTCGAATTAATATTCAATTAAGTAAAATAAAGTATCGAATAAACCTTATTCGATCAATAGTTTTAAAAACTATAACCATATATATATATAAATATATGTATATATATATAATATACTCGGGAACATCGACTCCCGGTTTAGAAATATGTTCACCTTTTATCCCCTATACTAAGGGTATACGCAACTACTTGCTTATTTCTAGCATAGGTATTATGCAACTATAAGCATTGAAATCAACAGATAGATAACTAGATTACGAAACAGACATGCATATATACCATATCAGCATGCTCTAATATATCGCAAAATTTGCTAATAACAATCATGCACTATCACAAGATAATGCATATACACATATACATCACCACAACAGTATAACGGGTAGAAAACTTGCCTGAGCGACTGGGGGTTACGAATGGCTCGGAACGAGTCTGGTAACCTATAAACAACAAGTTGGAATTAAACCAAAGTCACTTGTAAATCTATACTCTAACCAACTCAGACTCTAACGCTCGTTTTGCGCTTACTGATTCTCTTAAGTCACTCGAGTACCCTCGGCTCCACCATTTTTAATAAATTAACCATTACGAGTTTTAAAGCGATTCCTTCGTGAGTGTCTTAACAACTGCCTAACACTCTTACCATAATTGTTTCATACATTAATTAACCATTTTTGGTCTTTAACCTATGTTTCAAAGTAAGGCGAGGGGAAATGTTTCGTTCGCGAAACGCCGTTACTTAAACCGTCGTTTCTCCTAAACCGTGCATCGGAGTCGAACGAATTACATATCAAAACGAAGCTCGTAACATGAGCTATCTAGACATGGAAATGGTCATAATCTAGCAGGGGGTTCTCGGGTCCTAATGTTATGCACAAAAACAGTCTAAAGAAAACCGGACGTTACGACGGCTATGTTTACGTGATTTCCCAAATTTAAACCATTCAAAACCAACCACAATTCAACCCCAAATCAATTATACAACCAACATCCCTCCAAACCACATCATAACAGCCCCAACAAATCCACATTAACCATTTATACTTATTCCCCACATGAACTAAAAGCTTTACTTAGGTTCTTTAACTAATTATCAAGATTTACAACTCCAACAATACCACAAAACCAACTAATCTCTACAACTCAACCAAACTTCAAACAATCAAGCATCATGCTTCACATATACTATATCAATTATATTCAATCCTAATTACTCAAAACTAAAGCTAGGGTTTGTAGTTTATACCTTCCTTGGAGAGTGGAGAATCAAGAGAATGGCTTGGAATCACCCTTAAAGTCCTTATCCAAGCTTAATCTAAACAAAACTTCAAGAACACAAATTTTAGTTCTTGAAAAACACTATTCACCATCTTCTTTCATGATTTATAGAAAAAGATTGGCTTGGAATTAGAAGCTTAAACTTATAGGAAGTATGTAACTATCCATGGGGAAGCTTAGATAATTACCTTGCTAAATAGTAAGTGGTGGAGCTTGGATCTTCATTTTTTAAGAAAGAAGCCGAGAGCATGAAGAAGAAAGAGAGATTTTTTTTGTGTTTTGCTTTTTTTTGCTTTTGGTTGGTTGATTTGGTTTTGTTTTTGTTTTAGTTAATTATCTAATTAACCTTGGACTTTGTGTGGTTCTCATTCAACCACACCTCCTTCCTTCCCATGTCATGCTTGTGTCATCCTCATGATGTCAACCTCCCCTCCTTGTCCTCTTCTCATTGGTTGGGTGACATCATCCTCTCTAATCCCTTTGATTAACTTCCTAATTGTTTGCCTAATGACCACTGATCTGTTATACGGTTCGCTTAACTTCCGTTTTCGTTTATCGTTTGAGGAACATAATCCACTATAAATCAACAGCTAATAACCCCTAAATCAAAAAGCCCCAAATTTCAATTGAAAACATTCATACGGGTTATAAACCCTAATTTCAAAATTCGAAAATCAAACTCAATTTTGAACATGTTATTGAACTCCAAATCAGACGTATGACATATGAAAATCATCAGGAAAACAAGCTCTACAACATGCAATCATCAAATCATACAAACAATCATCCGAACAAAAATTCATATTTTTAATAAAAATAATTCGAAAATAAATAATTTTCAGAAAATAAACCTTGATTTCTGCAGGTGTATGGATCACAAAATCTGATAGAGCTTTTCAAGACCTTCAAATCGGTTACTCGAGCTTTCCAAACAAAGATCAATAACACCTCCAAAAGTTGGTTTGATTCTTGGAAGATTATATGAATATAAGATTTTTCTCTGGAAAATTATATAATTAACTGTCTGCAAATGATTTTGATACGAAATAAAATACGGTAAAGGCTATTTATAATTACGGAAAATTAGTATCCCGCTGGATCATTCAGGATATAAAACGGTACGTTTATTTATAAAAACTGATCCAACCGGTATCGATTTTCAGGACAGTTATCCAAATCAGTACAATTTGTACTGCGGTCTTGGTCTCAGCGCCTGATTACACGTACTACGAGGTGATAATTGGGATAGTTAATTAAAAAGCTCTCGTTTATCGAAAATACGAGTTTTATTGATTTACCGAAACGAATATTGTATCGAAAATGTTGCGCCGGGACCCGCGCAGGACAAATCGTACGCCGGATCGAAAAAGTCGAAACATGGAATATGCTCGGAATATTACAATTAGGTTAGGAAGGAGTTCTCGGAAGAGTTTCGGGTTCCAAAAACGTAACAACGGATGACGTCGGTTGGTTCCTGTTTTTATAAAATAGATTTTAAATACTCGGAAAAAGATTTTGTAAATTTCTTATGATCCTTATAAATCCATAAATCAACATAAAAATAATTAGGAAGATATGACAATTATCTATATTTTATTTTGGACATATAAAAATTAAAATACTCAATTAATAATATTTTCAAACATCCAAACGCATTTTACACTTAACAATTAGTTCATAGAATAGATATTGAACACATATATTAAGCAAAAATAATTACACGATATATCCCGGATATTACAATGGCTGCGGGATACCGGTGTTGTTTCACGACTGATCATCGAGAACAACATGATATATTATTGGTTCCAATCTAAAATATGGTTTTTTAAATTGTTTTTGATAATCATAGAACAAATGATTTATCACCTGTTTCTGTTTTAGAATAAAGGAAAAATGTGGTTTTGATTCAGATTCTGATTTATATTGATACTTACGTTGTTGTTAAATATCAAAGGTGGTATTAGTATAGATGATTGATGTTGACTTCAGTATGGGATGTTGTGAGCATCAAAGTTCGTATTGATATCTAATTTGATATGACAACAAAATAAGTATTAATATCAAGAGTTCGGTTTTGAGTAATGTTTATGATTCAATCCATAATCATTATTTATTGTTATTGTTGTTTACGATATTTCCGTAAACACGGTTTTACATGTTTTAATCTCGTCAAGATTCAAAGTATTGCTGAAGCATTTCGCTCAAAAATATCAAAATGGTTTTGAATACAATTAAGGAATCAATTATGGGGTTCCTCAACTAAAATTTTATGATTCAACAATTATAATTTTAAATGTTCTGCTCTAATGCAGATGTCGATTTTATATCAAAAGACCCTATATATGTCACAATGAACTTGTTGAGCATTTCTTTCACTCATACTTGCCTGTTTTCAAATTTAACCTCCAGTGAGGATTAGCTTGCGCTACTTAGCTGCGTAATTCGAGGAAGCAAAGAAGAAGCTTTTGGAAGGTGGTTGGTCCAGGGTTTGCGAACTAGTGTAAGTTTTATTGTGTAAAGTTGTTTATATTATATTATATTATAGTTGCGTATTTTATTTGGGCCGAGTATACTTCATTTCGAAGTTATACTAGTGGGTTTAGTTTTGAGATTGAGATTTATTGAAAAGAGTTTTAAAAGAAAGAGTAAATTTATTTGTGGAATTTGGATATCTTGTTTCTAGAACTGTAACCTTAAAAGATCTTGGAGTAGTTTGGGGTCATTTATGATAAATATCTTCCGCTGGCATTTAGTTATTGATTAAACAAGTTGATTTGGATTGAGTTTTTTTTAGTGACGACCAAATCCTCTAACCCCGAATTTGGAGGGGTTACAAAATTAGTAGACATTAAATTTACAATAAAATCAATATGAGTTAAACATTACAATTTCACTAACAATGTAACAACCCGAAATTATAAATAAAGGATAATAACTGATAAATATAATTATTACAAATGGTTTTTTACAAAATAATCCAAGATCGCAAAGGTTTAGTGTTTGAACAGTCCAATACTAACAACTATTACATCTTTTACAAAGCTACCGGTCCTCACACAAACAATGGTTATACTACCCGAGCTCTCACATATGCCTCAGTATCTCCATTTGTAGACTTACTGTGGCGCCCTCCAAACCCGGGTCAGAAGTTTGGGGTCCACACATATACACCTTATTTATAACCTGTTTATAACAATAATAAAGATAATAATAATATTCAGTGACCCTACTTACCAACTACCACGGATCACAACAGGTTAAAGTATGCACACAAGCCAAACACCTCTACTTATATTACAAACCGCTCAAATCCCAACTATCCAACTCATAACTGAGTATTAAACATTATTACAACTTTTACAAACTTAAATTATCCCAAAAGAAGCCTACTAGCTCAACTTGATCAACCTGAACCCCTAGCTCTCGCGCTGGACTGGGGATCCTCGCTACCAACTGGTTCCTTTTTAACTGGAAAAGAACATAAACAACATCGCACAAATGAGCTAACTAGCTCAACAAGTCACAATGACAAAACCAAGAATAATGATCATCAGGTGAATATGGTTATGATATCAAGTGAACAATGGATTATAATTTAGAATTGGATATTATATTTTCATTTTAAAAACCAAGTTTAGGCTGCTGATGAGTCACACACTAACCCCGAGCAAAGCACACAACACTGCTCTAACTACTGGATCCAAGGCACACATTGGCCTAACTTGACCATTATATGGTCTGACCACGAATCTGGTCCACAATTTATAAAAACATTCCAATTCTACCATAATAACAGAATAAGCAGTAATAAACAATAAACAGGATCATTAATAACATTGGACGTTCAATAATGAAAATGGTTTCAATTTGCATAAAGATCAATATGGTATTTCCAAAGCTTGGCTGTTAAGTAGTGAAATAATTGGATAACAAAAGAATCAGTGTTTCAGGGATTCAAAAACTTGGTCTTTCAGAGCATAAGATACAATGGGTTGAATGTGTAAGCAATCTGGTTCAGTGTTTGATATTTAGTTTGTATGTATTTGTGGAGTAGTATCGTATCCGGGTGCATAACAATCAATGGTTTAGAAAGAATAAGGTTTACGGCTCAAGATCAATAACTGAAATCAGGGTTTAGGGTTCAGTGCTTCAAAGCACTTGCAATATAAAACAGGACTATCAATCACTATAATATCTCGAGAAAGTTCAGAACACTTGCCTATTACTAGCTTACTACACTACACTTGCTTTCAATCACCACGGTCTTACTCCTTGACTACCTGTTTCCCTTTCCTACGCCTTGCCTCTTCTGCTCATATATCATTAGCATCTATCAATATTCAACTCATACGATTCTATTTGACACATACTTCTATCTACCCTTCGTTTCACCCATATCCGATTAACGGATTGAAAGTTACGCAATAAACAAGTAAACATCGAATATACAGACCGACAGTTAACCAACAAGTCACATATAACACATAACACGTCACATCATCAATGATATATCATTTATAAAGAAGTCTCGGGTCATAAATAGGCTTTCAGATATTTAAAATGATTTTTAAAACATTTTTCGGAATTAAAACGGGTAGTTGGATCAATCTCGAAATAATAAACAGAGTTCGGTTGTTCAATTCTGGCTTCGAAACAATTTTATAATAATTATCGAACCTTGAAAACAATTTAAAATAATATTTTAAATCTCGAAACTATTTTTCGGAATTTTTAAATCATTTTTAAATAATTAAATCTAATTAAATAATTAATTAAAATTAATTAATAATTAATTAAATCAATTAATCAATTAATTTTTGAATTAATTGACCAATTAATCAATTAAAAATTAACTGAAATTAATTAACTAATTAATTCAGATTTATTTTTGAATTAAAAATAATTTTCGGAATTAAAATAATAATTTTTTGGAATTTTCAGAAATTAAAATCGAATTTTTATAATAAAGATAATAGGAAATATGATTTTTGAATATTTTTAAAACAGGAATCCTATTTTTGCAAATTCTGGAAAGTTCAGGGACCTAACTGTTTCTTCCCCAATAATTCTGGTACTAAACTGTAATTTTATAGGGGGTCACCGAAAAATGCCCTGTCTCGCCGGAGAAGACGATCCAGGGATGCTCAGGTCACCACCACCTCCAGATCATATCTACAATTCATCAGGAATATAACTATGCCATCAAATCGACCTAACAATCCCTGAGTTGGCCGGAATTTGGTCGAGAAGTTCACCGGATTTCGGCGAGTTCGGCGTAAACTTCAAATGACAACTCCCTTCTCTACAGACCTCGTCGATTTGTGAAACTGGTACGAATAGATTGCAAATTTCACAGAGAATACAACCCACTATACCACAACATCTATCTATCACGAAATAAGAAACCCCCAAATTCAATTAAGAACATTCATACGGGTTATAAACCCTAATTTTAAAATTCGAGAATTAAACTCAATTTTGAACATGTTATTAAACTCCAAATCAGAAGTATGACATATGAAAATCATCAGGAAAACAAGTTCTACAACATGCAAGCATCAAATCATACAAACAATCATCCGAACAAAAATTCATATTTTTAATAAAATTAATTCGAAAATAAATAATTTTTCAGAAAATAAACCTTGATTTCTGCAGTGATATGGAACACAGAATCTAGTAAAACACCTCAAGACCTTTGGATTGAGTACTCGAGCTTTTTAAACGGACTCCGGTAACACCTCCGATTGTTGGTTTGATTCTCAGAAGATTATATGAATATATGAATTTTCTCTGGGAATTTATATAATTACTGACTGCAAATGATTTTTGATACGAAAAAAAATACGGAAAAAGGCTATTTATATTTACCGAAAATTAGTATCCCGTTGGATCATTCCGGATATAAAACGGTACGTTTATTTGTAAAAACTGATCCAAACGGTATTGGTATTCGGGATAATTATCCGAATCAGTACAATTTGTACTGCGGTCTTGGTCTCAGCGCCTGGTTACACATACTACGAGGTAATAATTGGGATAGTTTAATAAAAAGCTCCTGTTTATCGAAAATACGAGTTTTATTGATTTACCGAAACGAATATTGTATCAAAAATGTCGAAACATGGAATATGCTCGGAATATTACAATTAGGTTAGGAAGGAGTTCTCGGAAGAGTTTCGGGTTTCAAAAACGTAACAACGGATAACGTCGGTTGGTTCCCGTTTTTAGAAAATAGATTTTAAATACCCGGAAAAAGATTTTATAAATTTAATATGATCCTTATAAATCCATAAATCAACATAAAAATAATTAGGAAGATATGACAATTATCTATATTTTATTTTGGACATATAAAAATTAAAATACTCAATTAATAATATTTTTAAACATCCCAACACATTTAACACTTAACAGGTAATTCACAGAATAGATACTGAACAGATATAATAATTATTTATTAGCAAAAATAATTACACGATATATCCCGGATATTACACTTTCGAGGAGTCTGCTTGAATCTAACCGTACTTGTTAGCTGAAATAACATGAATAAATAGCAAGAAGTGAGCCAAATGCTCAGCAAGTGATATAATGAGACAAAAATTAACAATATAGTAAGTCATAATTCAAAATTGGGGTAGATAGAATCATTATTCAATTCATAGAATTTTTAACATCAATTATTGCTCAATAATCATTTTACGACGCTACGGATTACAGCCGGTGATCAGCCGCGAAGTAATCCTGAACCTCACCGGATTCTAACAAATCTCGATTAGGATCCCAAGGCAACTTTTAAGCCTAAAGTAAAAGTGTGAAATGGACTTGCATCTTAGTCCAATCCACTAATCTCAAGAAAACATTCTTTTGTTTGAAAATCTTTTTAAGAAATTATGTTTTATAAAACTGATGCCGGAGGGAAATTCCAAAGATCCTAAGCAGATTTCAATTGTTCCATTTTCAAGGGATTCTAGACAATGGAATTACAATAATAAATCAAAGGATTAGAATTACGGAATTCTTATTAGAAATAAATAATCTTCTCTCTAGAGGGGTCATCAAGGATGAAGGGTCAATGATTCGAGGTAAGAACTAGTCATGGGAATAACGCATATTCACAAGTTTAGGATGATAAGCATGATATCATAAGGGTCAATGACTAATGAACAAAGGATTAAAAGAAGTATAACGGTAATCAATAGGTTAAGGAAAAACATGTAACAACCGGGAAAATTACGACTTTTTAATGTCATATTAAATGAATAATTATGTGGATTATGATATTATAAATTATGATTGATCCTAATTGATTATCTGTTATGTGCTATATGTGTTCTCTTTGATTCAGGATATTTTTCGGGTATTTTATTACTTGTTAAATGGATTTATATTAAAATTTATACTCTCCAAGTTTCGTTTTAATAGCTGATATTTCGTATAGAGCAATTAGCATTATTCTGCATATATGGCGTATACTATATTGATTTTCCGAACATCCAGATAATTTAGAAAATGTTTTGTTTCGCGAAAAATGACTTTTATGGGCCCCTATCGGGACGTAAAATCCCACAAAAATTGTATTTTTATTTTTATAAAATTTTAGAATTTTTAAATATTCAATATTTTTGCATTTTTGGATTATTCATAATTTTTGGAAAATTTTGACATAATTTTTGTATTTATTGGATTAAAAATTATTCCCCATTATTTATTAATTTTGGGCTAGTTATTTTATTAAATGATACCATTAGGCCCTAAATAATTTGGGAGTATTATTTTTATAACTATAAATACCATTTATTTATTATTTAATTAATATTTTATTATATAAAAATCAGAATATAAATAATAATTCTGAAAAATTCTCTGAAATTGTTCTTGGTGTTCTTGAGAATCAAAGCATGATTTCGAAGTGATCTGGATAGCAACATCATTGATGTTTGTAACCAAATCGAAGCTCTCGAGGAGCTCTACAAGATTATATCATCAAAAGGTACCTCAGATCAGTAATTTTTAAAATTCGATTTTAGGGTTTATGTTCGAAATTAGGGGATTTTGATTTACGAATCGTTTGATGGTTTTGATGCTTAAATAAGCTTTATTATTGAACTTGCAGTTGATTGGTATATAGAATTGGTGATTATAACCCCTGGAATTACTAGGTCGAGTTCTTTGTTTTTAGCCATTTTTACCTTTGATTTTCTGAATAATATGTTACTTGTTGGATGTTATGGTTGTGGGGGGTTAGATTCTATTTGTTCTAAACTTTAATTCCCCATGTAATTCGTCGATTTTGGTTTCGATTTTATGCTTCACCAGAAAAGTGTTTAAGGTTGTCGGGATTGGTGGTAAACTCATCGGAATTGACGATTTCATCGTCATTTTCGGTGGTTATTGCGTGGTTTTTGTTAGGGGCAATTGATGATATCAAACAGAATCTATCAGAAGCATTAATAGATGATGATAACAAGCATCAACGGATGATGAGTATAAACATCAACGGATGATGATGACATTGACGGATATTAGTATTCGACGGATGATGATGTCAACGGATAATGAAATCGGTATTTTTCACATCAGTTGATCTTTGAAGAGGAAAAGGAAATAGGAATTTCACGTCAGTGGAGGACTTTATCTCAGAAGCAATAATGTAGGTTTTCTTGTTGTTAATAGAATATGATTCCTTATACATTGGTAGTTGTGCTCTATAAAAGCATAGTTTAGGTTCATGCTATATGCATTGCGACATCGTTATATCTCTTTCGCATAACCTAGTAGCTCTCAAGGATATTTGTTCATCCTTTCGAGAGAGTACTTGTGTAATAAGTTTTTAAAAAATTTATATAAAAATTGTTTGATTCTGTTGAAGTTTTGTCTAGTTGATCGTATTAACTGTATTCACGCCCCTTCTATAGAACCATTGGTATCAGAGCTTACTGTTAACGTACAAAAAGTTTCAGATCTGAAGATTGATCAACCATGTCAGAAATAGGAGAAGAAGAAACACAGAATCTGGATCCGAAGACACAACCCCCAGCCACATCACAGATAAGCAGCAACATGAGTAGGTATGAAGAAATCAAAGTTCCCATCTTGAAAGTGCATGAATATCCAATCTGGAAAGTCAGGATAACCATGTGTTTGGAAGCCACATATTTTGAATACTTAAGCAGGATCTATGATGGTCCTCATAAACCAAGGAAGGTAGTTGTTTCGGTTGAGGAGAACCAAAGAAGATGATAGACAAAGACATGAAGGACTACACTCCTGAAGATATCTCGTCAATCATGAAGTATGCTAAGGTTAGACATATCTTGCACAACAGTCTTGATAGTGTTATATCCAATAGAGTCATTGGATATAAAACAGGAAAAGAGATATGGGATACTTTAGAAGTAAAGTGTCAAGGTACAACTGCTATCAAGAAAAACAGGAGGACAGTGCTTACTCAAGAATATGAGCATTTTGACTCAAGGGACAATAAATCCCTAACTGAGATCTATGACAGATTTCAGAAGTTGCTGAATGACTTATCCCTTGTCAATAAAGAATATGATTTGGAAGACTCAAACTTGAAGTTCCTACTTGCTCTTCCTGAAAAGTGGGACTTTAAAGTCACATCGATCGAGGATAACTATCGACTCGACATCACACCTCTAGATGAGATTTATGGAGTTCTGAAAACTCATGAACTAGAGATGGAGCAAAGGAGCAAGAGGAAAGGATCAAAACCTAAACCAGTTGCACTCAAAGTTGATGAGAAGCCAAAGGAGAAAGCTAGGATGAAAAGCAACTCCAAAGGGAAAGCCATGATTGCTACGTCAGATACTAAATCATCAAATTGTGATGATGACTCAAATCCTGATACCGAATCAGATATTGATAGTGATCATAGTAACAATGAAGATATGGATCAAATGGCTGCCCTACTGGTTAAAATCTTCAAGAAGATGGTCTACATAATCTTCAAGAAAGGGAGAAGATTTTCCAGAAAAGGCTCTAGTTCCTCAAACTCTGATAAGAGGAATAATAGAAGAGATACTAATCGAAAGGAAGCTAGACCTGGAAAACCTGAAAAGTCAAAAGAGAGATGTTACAACTATTATGGACTTGGACACTTTGTAGCTGACTACAGAAAACCCAGAGATGAGAAGAACCAGGCTTTGATCTCAAAGAATAGAAACTGGGATGATTCATCAGACTCAGTTGTTGGGATCAATTATGCTCTCATGGAAAATGCTGATGATGAGACCAACATTGCTGAATTAAAGGTACCTCAGTCTACTCTTGCATTTGATACTGATGATATCTGTGAATTAAGATTATTTCTTAAAACTATGCATGTTAGTTTTAGGGATCAAACCTTAGAAAATAATAGGATCAAGAGTGAAAACTTGGTGCTTAAAAAAAGGAATGATTACCTAGAAATTGAGTTGATTTCCATGCTAAAAGAGATAATGCTGTTTATGTTAAAGAAAAATTGTTAGAAAAACATTCTTATCTAGAAAAGGAGTTAGCTAAAAAGAGAAGTCATTAAACTTTGGACTAACTAAAGAAAGACAACTCAGGAAATCTTAGAAAATGATTGTTAGGGATCACGATTAGGATATTCATCTAGATCTAATTCTGATAAGAAAAGTGAAGAAAAAACTGAGAAAACGGAATTCATGAGTAAGGTACTACCTCAGAACCTAGATCAAACTTAATTACTGAAAAGAGTGAACAAGTTCACACAAATTCAGTAAATATTGTTTCAATGACTCTGAAACAACTTAAACAAAAGCTGAAGGATTTACACATGAAAGACAGGAGGAAGAGGTCTAAGAAAAATAGGAATGGCAAGGTAGATAAGAATGAAAACTATGTAACCCCACCTAATGCACCTAGAAAGACCTGTTCAAATTGTGGTAGCACTAATCATCTTGCTAATTCTTGCACGAAGAATAAAGAGATAAAAGTTGATCCTTCTAATCAAAGTTTATGAATAGAACAACTAGATATAAACCATAGAACCCTTGTTTTCATTGTGGAAGTGTTTGGCATTCTATTTATACATGTAAAGACTATCACAGTTTGTATTATGATTTTTATAAACTGAAATCCTCTTTAGTTAAAGCAAAATCTGTTTTAGCATGTATAAATACTGATAGTAAGAATGTTAACATAAACTTTGATATGAAGTCTTATGCTACATATGTTAACAAACATAAAAAGGCCAAAGGATCCAAGCAAGTATTGGTCCTTAAAAACACTAACTGATTCAAATTACTGATTGCAGGTTGATAGAAGGAATGCTCTAGTCTTGGATAGTGGATGCTCAGGACATATGACTGGTTATAAATCCCTGCTATCAGAATTTGAGGAGAAGGTTGGCCCAAGCATTTCTTATGGAGATGGCAACTTAGGAAAAATCTTGGGATATGGAAAAATCAAAGTTGGAAAAGTCATCATTGAAAATATAGCTTTGGTTGTAGGACTCAAGCATAATCTGATCAGTGTGAGTCAAATCTGTGACAGAGATTAGCATGTCAATTTTTATAAGGAGCATTGTGAAATTGTCAGTAAGTCTGATGGCAAGATCACATTGACTAGTGTGAAACATGGTAGTTTGTATGAAGCCAGGGTCTTTACAAGAACTGATAACTCAAAAGTTTGTCTACTAAGTAGATCATTTATGGAAGACAGCTGGAACTGGCATAAAAGACTTCTCACCTCAACTTCAACAATATCAATGAACTTGTGAGGAAAGATCTTGTAAGAGGATTGCCCAATGCAGTATTTACTCCTGATGGCTTATGTGATTCATGCCAGAAAGCCAAAAAAGGAAGACATCTTTCAACAGTAAAACTGAATCCTCAATTCTTGAATCATATCATCTACTTCATGTTGATCTCTTTGGTCCAGTGAATGTTATGTCTATTGCCAAGAAGAGGTATGCACTTGGGATTGTTGATGAATTTACAAGATACACATGGGTGTACTTTATGCACATCAAGGATGAATCTCCATTCATTCTTCTTGATCATGTGAGGGAGCTGGAGAAAGGATCAACATACAAAGTGAAGATCATCAGAAGTGATAATGGAACTGAATTCAAGAATAGCTATATGGAAGAGTTTTGCGAACTCAAGGGGATAAAACAAGAGTTTTCTGCTCCTGAAACTTCACAAAAACATTGATTTGTTAAAAGAAATAATAGAACTCCGATAGAAGCTGCAAGAACCATGCTTGAAGAAGCAAGATTTCCTACCTACTTCTGGGTTGAGGCTGTACAAACTGCTTGCTTTACACAAAATGCAACATTGATCAACAATCATAGAAAGACACCATTTGAGATGGTGAAAGGGAAGAAGCCTTTGAAATACTTTCATATATTTGGTTGTAAGTGTTTTCTTCTCAAAACTCATCTGAAACAGCTTACCAAATTTGATCTAAAAGTTGATGAAGGAATATTTGTAGGATATCCGTTAACTACAAAAGCCTTCAAAGTTTACAATCTGAGAACAAGAACAGTCATGGAGTCTATACATGTGTCTTTTGATGACAAGAAGATAACAGGTCTAGAAGATGCAGATGACCATGACAAGTTGAGATTTGAAAATGAAGTACCTTATGCTGAACCTTTAAATCATGACTCTGATACAGTAAGTCCTGATATCACTCAAAGCTCTGAAGTTCCACAGAATAATGGAAATTCTTCTGACAGTGAAGCATATGTTGAGGGGGAGCAACATGACTCAAATCCAGAGACTACTGCAAGTGATACAACTCAAGGAATATCAGTAGAAAGATCACCAGACTCGTCTTCCTCAAACTCTGATGAGTCAAATACTGATAACTATAGGAACACTGATTTAGGGGGAGCATCAGGAAACAACAATAGTACTACTCAAAGAAATAACAGATAATTCATGGATCAAGGGGAGGTTCTTCTTCTACAAGTCACCTTCCATCAACAAGAAAATGATCTAATTCACATACACCTGACTTGATCATTGGAAACCCTGACAGTGGTGTTAGAACAAGAAAAGCCACTTAGAATGAATGTCTCTACCATTCTTTTCTATTTCAAACTGAACCTAAGAAGGTTGAAGTAGCTCTACATGATGCTGACTGGGTCACAACAATGCAAGAAGAGCTCAATGAATTTGAAAGGAACAAAAGACTCTTGTGCTAAGACCAAAGAACATATCTGTAGTTGGTACAAATTGGGTGTTCAGAAACAAAACTGGCAGTGAGGGCATTGTTACAAGGAACAAAGCAAGACTAGTTGCAATAGGTTACTCACAAAAAGAAGGCATTGATTATGACGAGACATTTTCTCCAGTTGCAAGGCTAGAGGAAGTAAAGATCTTTCTTGCCTTTGCTGCTCACAAGAAGTTCAAGGTGCTCCAAATGGATGTGAAGAGTGCATTATTAAATGGAAAACTCAAAGAGCAAGTTTATGTTGAAGAACCTCCAAGGTTCATTGATCCAAAATATCCAGATCATGTCTATTTACTGGATAAAGCACTCTATGGATTGAAGCAAGCTCTAAGGGCCTGGTATGAAACACTTGCTCTTTCTGCTAGATGCTAGAGGGTGGTTTCACAATAGGTATAATTGATAGAACTCTCTTTTATAAATACCATGGTAAGGACTTGTTATTAGTACAGATTTATGTTGATGATATCATTTTTGGATCTACTAATGATAAACTCTGTGAGAGATTTGCAAAGTTAATGCAGTCCAGGTATCAAATGAGTATGATGGGAGAATTGATTTACTTTATGGGGTTACAAGTCAAATAGACTAATGAAGGAATCTTCATAAATCAATCCAAATACACCAGGAACTTACTAAAAAGATTTAGAATGCAGGACTGCTCAACTGCATCAACTCCTATGGCCACTGCAATCAAATTATATTTAAATACTGGTTCTTTAGTAGATATAACTAACTACAGAGGTATGATTGGCTCACTCCTATATCTGACTGCTCGTAGACTTGATATCATGTACGCTACCTGTCTCTATGCAAGGTTCCAAGATGACCCTATATAACCTTATCTATTAGCTATAAAGAGAATCTTCAAGTATCTAAAAGGCACTATGAATCTAGGATTATGGTATCCTAGAGATTCAGACTTTAAGCTAATTGGATATTCAGATGCTGATTTTGCAGGATGCAAAATAGACAGAAAAAGTACTTCTGGAAGCTGCCAATTTCTTGGAGGTAGATTAGTTTCTCGGTACAGCAAGAAATAAAAGTCAATTTCCACTTCAACTGCAGAAGCATAATACATTACTGCAGGAAGCTGTTGTGCACAGATTCAATGGATGAAGAATCAACTGCTGGATTATGGGTTAGACTATTCTTCTATTCCTATATATTGTGATAATCAAAGTGCTATTACAATAACAGGAAATCCAGTTCAGCATTCTATGACTAAGCACATCAGTATCAGATACCATTTCATAAGGGAACATGTGGAAACTGGTATAGTGGAATTGATCTTTGTTCCAACAGATCAGGAAGTAGCAGATATATTCACCAAGACTCTTTGTGAAGCCATATTCATAAGACTGGTGAATGAATTGGGAATGATTTCAGGGAAGTTTTCAAACTCTGATAATTAAGTCTGCTGATATTTATTGAAACATGGTATCTTATTATTTGTCAGTACTTGTTAGATACTGATTCTTATGCTAATTGCTTGATACCATGATAACATGCAAACTGTGCTAAATGATCTTATGTGAATTGCATATTGAACTACTGATTATGCTTATAAACTCTGTTATTAGTTGAACTTATTTTGACTAATAGTTTATTTCAATAGTTAATAAATCCTGATAGAAGTAATTAAAATACTGATAATGGTCAAATCATGATTGACTGTTGTACTTCATTTGATTATTTTGAATTTATTCGAAATAAATTGTTAACAGTATTTTTAATTAATCAGTGAGTGAGTGGAATATCTTTTAATTGATTAAATAGTTTAGCTACTGATGCAAGTATCTGTTGATACTTGAGTATTTACATTGGGAATAGGAATATGAAGAGAGAGATTACTTTTTGCTTGCCTAGATACACGTAGTCGTGTATGCTTATTATCTCTAATTTTTACATGGTCATTCAAAGAGTCTCTTCAGCTTCCATCTTCTCTCTATAAATACAACCCATCACTCTCAAATCCTCTCACTGATCTTTCACTTCAAACACTCAACCTTTTTGTCAATATAAACATAAATTCTCATCCTCTCAAAAATGTTCATTGCTCAACGACAGTTTTGCACTCGTAATAATGCCGGTATTTACTACCAAGCTTTTGTGTTCGATGAAGATCGTGTTTATTATGACCCCTGGTATAACGACTCAGGTAATCTTTTTGAATTATTTAATTGTGCAATTATGGAAATTACTAAATAAATAAAATATGTGTGTTGGTTTTTACTGCTATGTGTTGTTTGATTATTATCCATATGTGATTTATAGTGTAACGGGTTGTCCGCACGATTAATTATGGGATCATATTGAATTGTTTTCACTTTCAAAGGTGAATTTAGTGCAAATTTATTTGCATAAATATTGGGAATATTTCTAAAATTGTTTTTATGATTTTATAATTACAATAATTATTTTTAGGATTTTATAAAATTGAGAAATTAATATTTCATTAATTATTTATCTTTAAATGATTTTCTGAGTATGTTTAATGGTAAAATCCATATTTAATTCTAAAAATCTTCAAAAATTATGAAACTCATATTCATTTAAGTTTGAAATATTCTGAGAATTTTAAAATTATTTTGGAAATTTTCGGGATTAATTTCACCCGCACGTTGTTTCGGTTATTTGTTAAAAGCGGGTATAAGGTGCGTTTTAAAAATTGTTTTAAAATTTTAGAATTTATGTTTTTGTGAACTTCGGGATATTTTTAACATTTTAAGACCATTTCCGTGATTTTCCGAATTTGTTTTAAGAGCAGCTCAATTCCTTAATTGTAAATGCGGGTACGAGTTGCGTTTCAAAAATGCTTTAAAAATTATGAAAATTTTATTTTATTAGTTTCGGGATTTTTAGAAAATTTTAAGAATATTTTCGTAATTTTAGGAATTTGTTTTATGCCCACCTTGGTTCGATAAATGGCGAAATGCGATATAGAAATTAAACTCTCAGGTGAATATTTGTACACGTGTTTCGTTTCTGTTAAGCCACAGATACGTGGCAGGTAATTGGTTAAGCAGAATAAAGAATAAAAAAACAAACAAACAGAGACCCATGACTCCCTTCTTCACCCCTGTTCTTTATCTCCTTCATCTCTCGTCTCTCTGTCTCGCCTCCATTTCTGTTTGTTGCTTTTAATTACAACTCGATTTCGAGTTGTTCCTAGCCTTGTACTCAGTGAATTCCGCCGCCTGGTGCTTCTGTTTTCCGGCGATTGTTCGCCGCGCCTTGGTGCTCTTAGGTTGTTACTGTTCCTGTAGATTTCTGCTCGTCTGTGTATATACATGTATGTATATATGCGAGTGATATGCTCTGTTTCTTTGTGGTTGCCGCCGCCCCTCCCGGTTTTCCGGCGAGGATGGCGGCGCGTGGCCGTACTGTTGCGTCGTTTGTTTTGATTATGCTGACTGTTTATTTGGTTATGCCATTATTTGGTTTGGTTATTGCTGAATCGAATTAATAATATTCTTGCAGAAATCCTTGATTGATTTTGTGAAATAAACTAATCGGTATTTGCGATATTTAAGGATATTAATCGATGGGATTTGCGTTGGAAACCCGAAATCGTTCGAGTACCCGCGAATTTTATCGCCGTCGGCGATGAGCCTCGGTGAGCCGACGGTGGACCGTGATGATCATATTCTGAGTCCCAAATTAGTAAAGAAAAATAAAATACGAATAGTGATTAATAATTATGATTGAGTTAGAATTTGAAAATGTGTGGGTTTGGATCGGATAATTGTTGCGATTTTTGTGTTTGGGATTTGACGTCGATTGATGTTTCGACGGGTAGTCCGATAAACAAAGGAAACGCTGTCCGATTTTCGAAAAAAAAACTGAATTACGCAAATACGGAAACTTATCCGATGAATATCGGGACGTCGAGAGACTATATATATAAATCTGTATGTGTTTATACGAAACTTGATGGTACGATGTGATGAAATATTTTTCTAAATCAATAACCTGATTTCGTAAAATAAAGGGTATGGGTATTTTCCGAAAACGAACGCTGAACTGATTTTCGAAAACGTGAACCCTAAGTGATACGTGCATTATTATATGAAGTATGTTACGAGTCTAATTTTGTTAACGTTCGGGTAAATTGTTAGCGAGGATATGTCAAGCATAATCGAATGTCTAAGTTAGGATGTCTCGACCTTGTAGGTTCTAGTCGAAATGCCCGAGAATTGGAATTGGACAAAGGATAGTTGGTGGTGAGTCGAAAAGCTCAGTAAGGTCCCAATCAAAGGACTCAAGTATTGAGGTCGAATCCAGAGTGATATAGTGGTTGGACGTAAAAGCCTAAGTGGCAGAGTTAGCCCAAAATTGATCAGTAATAGTTGTAAGGCCTTGTAAGGTAAGTATTTCTGAACTTTTCTTCAAGATATATTACCAATGTTTTCAAACTGTTTCATAACATGTTACCATTATTAAACATAACTCCTGTTTTATAATGTATATGCTTCAAACTATTTACCCTTAAACCCTGATTCTTTCTTGATCTTGAGCCGTAAGCCTTATTCTTTGCAAACCGTCCTTTGTTGATTCTCAGATACCAAACCATACAAATATAATACTACACTTCAAAGATATAATTTCCAAACACCAAACACTGAAAGAGAATGATTTGAAAACACAGAAACTTTTATACTCCAATCATTCTTAATAACATCAAAGAACCATATCCTGAAAAGTCATTACTGGTCTGATATATGACCCTTATACAAACCGAAAACCATTTCTCATACATACCCTAATATACCCTTGTGATATCCATGAGTTTCCTTATGTTTTATTCAAATGTTTAATCATCATTGATTATAATCTCGTGTTATCGAATTATATTGTTTATCATATTGATCTGCTTTAGAATTGGATAGTTTTTATATATGTGGACCAGATTCGTGGTCAGACCATACTAATGGTCAAGTTAGGCCAATGTGTGCCTTGGATCCAGTAATTAGAGCAGTGCTGTGTGCTTGCTCAGGGTTAGTGCGTGACTGATCAACAGCCTAACCTTGGTTTTAAAACTTAAAATGAATATCCAATTCTAATGATTAGTTAAAAAGAAACTTGATTCATCTGAATCATCTCACTTGATCATTTTTTTTAACCCCAGTAATTGTTATTATGACTTGCTGAGCTAGTTAGCTCACTCTTGCGAATCTTTTTTTATGTATTCTATAGTTAAAAAGGAATACGGTTGATAGCGAGGTTTCCCAGTTCAATGTACGAGCTAGGATTCCAGATTGAGTTGGATCGAGCTAACAGAAGCGTATGGAGGTAGTGAGATAGTAAGATTATAAGAATAATTTTATTAACAGTTGTAAGTTAAATTATTTGGGATTTGGTACGTTGTAATAAAAATTAAGGTTGTGGCTTGTTTTCATACTTTAACCTGTTGCGATCCATGGTTACATAGAGCAGGGTCATTGCAATTAATATTTCATATACAGGCTGATATATTGTGTTTGTGTTGTGGACCCCAAACTTGTGACCCGGGTTTGTAGGGCACCACAGGTTGGTATCAGAGCTACAGGTTATAAGTCACTGAAACAAGCCTAGATTGTCAGGACTGGGTAGAGGGTTAGGATTAGGATTAGGAAATAAAAAGCTAAGACGTCGTAAGGATGAGTGCGACTATATAGTAAGTCTTCGGCACGGTTCGTGTTGCGATTCAGGATTCTCAGCTTGCGACGTGATTTCCAGACAACGGCATTGGGAGATCTTGATTTCCCGGTGTCATTTGATCATTTGGAGCTTTCCGTTCAAGGATCGTCATCTTCTCTCAGATTGGAATTGTACCTTGTTTCTCCACCAGTATTAATGGCACTACCCTCTGTTATAACGGTTGCACTTCTTCAAGCTATTCTACGCTACTTTTCCACCTTTTGATATTAGATTACTTCCTCAAGGACCGCCATCTGTTTATTCTTGTTTCACTGGACATTCGGCTGTGAGCGTATCTCTTTAGTTTACCCTACATCCTGTTCTATACCCCCAGTTTAGAACTTATCCTATGAAGCAATTGTACCTACGAGGATGGATTCGAGAGCTACAGTAAATGGTAAGCGCTTGATTTATAAATAAAGGTGAGACGAAGTTTAGAGAAGAGATTTAAGTGTTTCAGAGGATAGCTGTTATCTGGGTTAAAAGAAGCCCTTAGTGACTAAGCCACCCGTGAATAATTATGGGATGAATTAGCTGAATTTTGAAAAGAGTTAGAGAGAAAGGTATTAATCTGAAATTTTTGGTGGAATAAATGATGGTGCTATGATAAATGCGATATGTAAAGTAGTGATGTGATGTGATATGGACAAACTTTGTTCTATGAAATGGACTTGTGGAATTATTGGATAGCCTGTTCTACTTAACTACTGCAACAATAATGTCGGGAGTATCACCAGTATGGGAGCCTTGATGTGAAACTACGAATAAGATAATGTGCGACAACAATTGAAGTTTCGTCGATTAAGGAAGGTAAGTGGACCCGATGAAAGAAGAAAAGGTAGATCGAAGTGAACGGACCTTTATGTGATTGTTTCTTTAAATTGGTACCTTGTTATAGGTCGGAAGGACAACAACCAACTCATATAGTAAGGACAACCAGATTTGTTATTTTCAAAACTTTTAACAAGTTTTTGAAGAAGATTTTCCTTACAAAATTTCCAAAAGCCTTTTTGAATAAAATAAGTTTTAAACATTGGTTGTCAAGTTACTACTTGAGTTTCTTGTTTGTTGGAAAGCCCAGATTACTTGGAAGGATGTTGTTTCAGACTTAGTATTGCTAATTTCGAGAATGAAGTAACCTATGATTATGAAGAAGTTGATTATTCCTAACAGTAAAGTGCAAGTATTGTTTGATAAAATCTACAACAGAATCAGCGTACGGAGTAACTATACATTCAATTACTAGGAATATCAGAGTTCGAAGAATTCATTGATTTAACAGAAGCCGGAGCGTGATCGAAGAAGATTGGAAAAAAATTTCCAGACCTCTCTAAAAGCAGAGTATTACTAACAAAAGGATCGTTATATCGAATGGTATGTGGTTATTCTAAATTAAAAGAGGAATCTTGAAGTTACCTGGCAAGGAACGCCATTATGATCGAATTGTTAAAGTATTATCCGTGTGGGTGCGATATTAAAGACGCAAGACGTGACAAGTAGGCATCTACCATAATGCTTAATTTGCAAAAGCTTTTCAGTGTACCCTCTAAAGTTGCTATATGATGCAATTGGGATGTGATCGAATAAGCTCGAAAGATGAATACAAATGAAATGTGGATGGTAACCAGTGGTATCGTTCTTGTCTTCAATATTACCACGTACATTCCATTTTAATTCCTAAAAATGTATGAACTTCTTTTCTTAATTCTTTATGATGATATCAAAAAGGAAGATATTCCCTTCCTTTCAAATTTATTTGCTTCCCTCAAGTTTTGCTTTCTGATTGGGACAAACAGTGTTATGATGAGACACTTGGTCAGAATGACGAAGAGTCGGGTGGGACGCCACCTAATCATGTGCTGTATGCCATATGGTACGAAAGACTGGCCATCTTAAGTACCAATGTGGTTGTCTCATTTATATTCAAATCCTTGTTTCTTCTTTCTTTTCAACTCTCAATTTTGTCAAATTGTGAATCCTTCTAGTTGCTTCGTTGTACTGTCGTTCTTTGTAAGAATTTTTCAAATAGAAATCAACGAATTATGGATCAAGCGGGCAAAGTTCCATCTACTTCTCACGCATGGAAAGCAAACAAGGGCATATGGCGAGAATTACAAATTACCAACCCAGTCAGGGATGCACTAAGAGTCAAGGGAATCTACTACAATTAGGAATACGTCTTCGAGAACGAGAAATTGCGATTTTTCTGTGAAATATGTTATTCAGAATTCGGACGTGGTGATGTAAATAATTATCGTGGATACTTTACGTGTTAAAGAATTAAAAGATGTGAGAGAAACTTAATTGTTTATCTCTCAAAGTTTTGTTGATAAGATGAATTACCCTGTTGAATTGATAAGATTGTGATTAAAGGACTAGCAAGTCAAGAACGTGTAGTTGTTAAATAAGTGAGTACCAATGGTGAAATTGAGATTCCCGGCAATAAGTTGTATAGAATTGATATCCCGGAAGATAAGAGGATTTGATATTATTCTAAGGAATGGATTGACTACTAAAGTGTGATGTCCAGACAGACCGTCGTGACAAAAAGATAATTCTGAGGATGCCAAATGAGAAGGTGAGGAGGTTCAGAAGATGAAAGAAGGTAACGAATTTGTTAATGATGATTACGGTGATCAAGATATGAGCATTATGGTGATTATGGAATACATAAAAGTCGGAAGGAAACAAAGTTTGAAGATTTTATAGTAATTAAGGAATTTCAAGATATATTTTTGGATGAGTTATTAATATTTCCTTCTGATATAGAAATTGAGTTCGTGACTGACTTAGCACTTGAAATAAAGCCAGTGTCCAAGGCCCCGCACAGAATGGCGCCAGTTAAAGTGAAGGAGTTAGCAAAGTAAATACAAGAAATATTAGAAGAAGAAGCGATTAGACCTAATGTACCCCATAAGGTGCATCAGTATTAAATGTTAATAAAAAAGATGGAAGTATGTGATTATGTGTCGACTAGCGAAAGCTCACCCAGTTTACTATCAAAAGCAAGTATCTGTTACCTTGACCCAATGATTGGTTTGATTAAACGAAGGAAGCAAAGTACTTTTATAAGGCTAATTTAAAACTTGGTATTTCACCAATTAAAGATTAAACCTATGGATTTATCAAAGAAAATATTCAAAACTAAGTACTGCTCTCGTATTGTCATTTGGATCAACCAATATACCCGTAATAATTGAACTTGATGAACAGAATCTTCAAGGAATATCCGAGTAAGCTATAGTTGTGATACTTAAAGTCAATGGAGGACTATGCAAAGCATTTAATGATGTCTGGGAGGCTAGAAAAGAAAGAAGTTGTATGACATATAGTTCTTAGTATAAATAGTCAATGTAGAGAAGATCATAAGAAATTCAGCAGAAGTTAAAATTACTATGAATGAAAAGAGACCAGAAACACCAACAAAAGTAAGAAGTTTTATCATGGGTCGTGTCACATCCCCAAATTACACTTAACAATATAAATGACTTAATAATAAAATAATGTTACAAAAGGCTGTTTACAGACAATATCCAGGATAGCTAGGTTTAGTGTTTGAAGAACAGTCCAACCCTACAAACTAATACAACTTCATAACTACCGGTCCTCACAATAGACTTTCAGCTACCTACCTGAGCTCTCAAATAAGCCTCAGCATCTCCAGTGGACTTACGAGCGGTGTGCTTGAATCTAACCATAGCTGCTAGCTGTAATATCAGGGTGAAAGCAAGTAGTGAGCCAAATGCTCAGCAAGTGCTAAACAATACGATACAAAATATGAATCAAGATACATATGAAAGAATGACAATGTGAAGATAGAGCTAATAGCAATAAGAGATGAACTTTTGGGTGATGGCATCATTTGTTTGTAACAAAACATTTCCAAAATCATTTCTTAATCCAAAAACCATTTTATGACGCTACGGATTACAGCCGGTGATCAGCCGCGAAGTAATCCCGAACCTCGCTGGGTTCTAAAACATTAATGGGATCCCTAGGCAACTTTTAAGCCTACAATTTAAGTGTGGAAAGGACTCGCGTCTCAGTCCAGATCCACTATCTAAAGAAAACATTTGTCCCCCTTTGGGACTGAAAATCCAACTTTTTAATCATTTTAAAAACTGATGCCGATTGATAATAAATTTCTTAAACAGTAACATCTTCACTATTCTCAAGAAAACATGTATTGTCCCTTTGACAATTTGGCTTTTAAAAACTTTACAGTCTGATAAAAATTTGATGCCAGAAATAATAACATTTCAAAAGCTCTTTAGGCATGAAAGGATTGAGTACTTCTTTAAGGAATTCTATGCCAAACTCAACAACAGTTGTACTAAGTTAAGGTTTATTGCCAGACGAATTAAACTATCAAGGTGAGGAAATCAATTCCGGGTTCAATGCAAAGGAACAATTTACTGATTTAAAGGAATAATCAGGGTTGAGTAACAATAGTTTAACAGAGGGAAATTCTAATGATTATAAGTAAGGGTATCAATCATTCCAATTCCGAAGGATTTCAAATAATAGGGTTATGATCAAAAATCAAAGGATTAAGATTACGAGATTCTTATTGATAGAAGAACAATCTTCTCACTAGAGGTTATCAAAGATGAATATCAATGGTTTAACAATCAAGGAAGAAAGTTTTGTAAAAGAGTTCGAATCAATAAACCATAAAGGTAGGAATCTCAACTAGGGTTACAATCATAGGGTATCAAAGAAATTTCAATGTTCGAGTATCATAGTAAGGGGCAATAAGAAAGTGTACAAATGAATCGTTATCTCAGGGTTTAATGAAAGGAAATGATAAACAATCGAAAATGGTGATATGATTCGAAGGGATTAACTTTCTCAAGTTCGCAAGGAAATTCGATAATGTATAATCAATAAGGATATTTAAAGACTAAGTCAAGGGGAATACAACAAGGTATATGAATGATTATTAAAGGTGCGAAATGCTTCTGAATGAGTTTGGGGTGATCAAGGTATACCAATTATACTAACTCAAATCAAGCTCGGGTACTTATAACAATGGGCAATATCAAATTCAAGCAAGCTATCGTGGTTCCAATAAGTATCTCAGGGTACTTGCATAACATATAATTAACAAAAGGAGTATACTTGCATAATATCAATTCAACAAGGGGAAACACTCGCATAATGTCATTACGAAGGAAGAGTACACTTGCACAATATAAGTTTACAAGGGAAGGACACTTGCCTTGAGAGGTTTGACTACACACGACTTATCTTGGGAGTGACGGGAGCACTACTCGACCTTGACGGCAAGCTTCCTATCTTCACTTGATCCTACAAAATAATAAGAATCCCTCATTACTACGGACTCTTATGACACCAAACAACCCTAACACCAAATGCACAAATTGACTCCAAGTAACGCTTAGTGTCTTATATTGCGTAAAACACTAAGTTAACACACAATACCATGCACATATACATATAGTAGCACCTTGGAGCACATAACACATATAGGTATACTCATACTATTATTTAGACTTGGTGCTTTATTCGGGACTTGAATGATCTCACTCTCAAATCTCCACAATTCCACTTGCGACACACTACTAAACTAGTCTCGACTTTTGAAGGGCCTACACTTGGTGGTTCAATTATCTTAGCCAAAACCTTGGCCTAACACTCCACTGACCTATATATAAATTCAAATCCTAGGGCTCACTCATGCCTCACTCATAGGGTCCATAAAACTAAATGCTAAAAGAAAGCGTTCTCACTTGCATACTTATGGCGACACCTTAGGCAACTCTCGGTTTTTAACACCACTAAAGCTCGAATATTCCTAACCAAAACTGAGCTACTGGATTCTTAAGTCTATAAGCTAACTTGTGCACTTTGAATGACACTAAGGGCCTTCCTAGATTTTCTTGGGCCTAAGCTCAAAGTTGACACAACTCTAAATGAGTGTCCTGAAAACTGCCCTGTTTTGGACTAACTTAAACTCATTAATTCTAACTCTAAACCTCCATGGTTCGACTTGAAACTCTTCCTTAAACTCCCTAGTATCAGTAGTAATCAATTCCTAATGAGGGCTTACTCTTAATCCAACTTTTTGATCTCCAAAACATACTAAACTCAATCTGACCCCTGTTCTGGCAGAATCTAAGTTTTGGTGTGTGCACCTCACTAAATGGTTGGGTTTCTCTAATTAATGGCTTCTGGACTCAACTAAACCCAAGTACTAACTCCCCGTGTCTTGGGCCTAACAATGCCTAAGAAATGCCCATTCAAAATCAACACACAACTCAAATGCAAATCTGGAAAAATTTCAGGATTCTATCCTAGCCTTTCCACCTTAACTCCCACTTTAAAACCACGAATTAAATCTCAACCAAGGCAAATTTACTTCTATAAGACTCTAAACTAAGGCCTCAACCAAGAATGGAGATCATTCATGCCCTATAGCACCAACATGCAAACTAAAACTTAACATGCAACTCACAATGATCACAAAAACAAGTTCGACTAAATAATGGGATTATTAGCTCATAAATTCCACTTAAAATACTAAATTATTTCAAGGTCTCATGTACACTATATTTTAAAAACTAAGATCAAGTATGATATCAAGGAAATAATTCATTTTTTAGCCCATATAGGTCGAATTTAATCACAAGCCAAACATGCATGTATATTTTCGAAAAAAAGAGCATATATAGCTTGATCATTCTTGAAAATAATGCCCTATCTCTAACATGCAAAGTAAAACATGGCATTACAACTAGAGATCAGTAGCATGCAAGTGTTTTAAAGGAGTTTTAATCAAGGAAACACTTAGTTTATGCACATAAAAAGTATATCTCATGGAGAACTCTTTAATCCACATGAATAAAGAGTTTCCCCTTGGAGATCACATAAAAACAAGACATGCAAGCATTAAACTTCATCTCCTAAGCATGGAACTTCTTGGAAAGTGTATTATATATTAATGAGTAGTGAAATTACACTAGAAAGGCAAGGATTTGTTGAAGAAAAAAAATGAAGGGGATGGGGGAAGGGGTTTAGCCGAGAGGGAAGAGAAGAGAGGGAGGAGAGAGTGAGGTGAGGGTGGAGTGTGGAGTGAAAAATGAAATGATCATGACAACTTGTGCTTGTTTTATGGTTTTGATTTGATTAAATGTGAGTGGAGTTCAGAATTTACAAGAGTGCCCTTCTCCCAAAGCTAAGCCAAAAATGCATGTAAGGTTAGTTTGGTCTTTTGGTGGATAAAAGAGAGTTAGTGGGGTATGAATTGTCTTTTTAGCCCTTTAAGTTGAATGGGAGGGTATTTGCATGCATGGGTATTCATGTAAATTTCTAATTACTAAACTACTAATTTCAAATATTTTTTTTTATAAAATAAAATAAAATTTCGAAAATTATAAAAGTTGTACCATAAAATAACTTGGATTTTTAGAAATTTTATGAGATCACTTTTGTGATTTGTGAATGAAAAAATTTAAAAAAAAATAATTTTCCCAAGGTAAAGAATATTCTCTATAAATCAAGAATAAGAGAAATTAATAAAACTCTCGCTTTGAAAAATTCGTATTTTAAATAAAGTAATTTATAATGCAGCAAATTCCATTCACACAAATATACAATCAATAAATATATTTATAGTCGACTCTAATATTATACAGAGTTCGCAAATAATATTACACAAAATACCAGTCGTAACATTCTCTCCCCCTTAAAGGATTATGTCCTCAGAATCTAAGAGAACGGATGAGGATACCGGGAACGCATATCAGACTCGAACTCCTAAGTTGACTCTTCGACCTTGAGGTTCCTCCAAAGTACTTTTACTAACTTTACCGACTTATTTCTAAGACTCTTTGCTTGCCAGTCGAGTATTTTGACAGGTTGCTCCTCATACGACAAGTCTGCCTGAATTTCTATAGGCTCATACTCTATTACAAGATTGACATCCGGGTTATACTTTTTTTTTCTTTTTTTTTTAACAAAAACACATAAAAGACATTATAAACATGCTGATACTGCGGAGGCAGCACTAACTCATAAGCCACTTTCCTCACTTGGTTAAAAAAAAACTCAACAGGACCTATATATCTAGGTGCTAATTTGCCTTTCTTTCCAAATTTAGTCAACCCTTTCCACGGTGACACGTTTAACAATACAGATTCGCCGACTAGAAAACTCACATCCTTTCGAGCAGGATCTGCGTACTTCCTTTGCATGTCTTGAGAAGCAAGCAATCTTTTCTGGATCAGTTTGACTGTCTCCCTCATCTGTTGGACCAGTTCGGGACCTAGAATCTCTCCTTCTCCAACTTCATCCCAATTCGTTGGCGATCTGCACTTTCTTTTATACAACGCTTCGTACGGTGGTATGCCAATGCTTGAGTGATAGCTGTTGTTGTAGGAGAACTCTACCAATGGTAAATGTTCATCCCAACTTCCCATAAAATCAATAACGCAACTTCGTAACATGTCTTCAATTGTTTGAATGGTCCTCTCGCTTTGACCATCAGTCTGCGGATGATACGCCAAGCTCCTATTTAGCTTGGTGCCAAGACTCTCTTGAAACTGTTTCCAAAATCTTGAGTTGAATCGCGGATCTCGATCTGAAACTATCGATACTGGAACGCCGTGACGTAACACAATCTCATTCACGTACATATGCACCAATCTATCGAATGAAGTCCTTTCATTGATCGGCAGAAAATACACTGACTTGGTAAGGCGATCAATAATAACTCAAATGGTGTCGTGTCCAGATTTCGTCCGAGGTAATCCCACTATAAAATTTATAGCAATATTTTATCGTTTCCATTCTGGGATCTTCAATGGCTGAATTAACCCGCTTGGTCTTTGGTGTTCCGCTTTAACCCGTCAACACGTATAATATTTCGCAACCCAATCCGCAATTTCCCTTTTCATGTTCGGCTACCAAAACTTCTTCTTTTTTTTTCAAATCTTCACACACCTTAGTGCTTCCTGGATGAATTGAAAGTCTCAAATTGTGAGCTTTCTGCAGTATTTCATTATTTTCAGTTCAACTACTTGAGGAATCCAAATCCTTGATGAAAATCTTAATATCCCTTGCTCATCTTTTTGCGTACATAACTCTTCTCCGGTCATTCGATTATTCTCTTGATATCAATATTCATTTTGATGTCATATCAAATTAGATATCAATATGAACTTTAATGCTCACAACATCCCATATTGAAGTCAACATCAATCATCTATATTAATACCACCTTTGATATTTAACAACAAACTAAATATCAACATCAATTAAAAACTGATCAGACTGTATTTTATTAAAACAACTCCTTTGGTAATGCCATCAAATTTAATCTTTCCTTTCTGCTGAGCGCGTCGGCTACTACATTCGCCTTTCCAGTGTGATAATGCATCGAGCAATCGTATTCCTTTATAAGCTCCAACCATCTCCTTTGCCTCATGTTGAGCTCCTTCTGAATGAATATATACTTCAAGCTCCTATGATCCGTGTATATTTTACACTTCTCTCCATACAGGTAGTGCCTCCATATCTTGAACGCAATTACTATAGCTGCTAACTCCAAATCATGAGTCGGATATTTTAATTTATGGGGTTTAATCTGTCTGGATGCATATGAAATCACCTTGTTAGCACACAACCCAAACCCTTATATGAAGCGTCGCTATAAATAACGAATTCTCCTTTGTCATCCGGTAATACCAATATCGGGGCGATAACCAACCTTTACTTCAATTCTTGGAAACACTCTTCACAATCCTTATACCATTCAAACTTGTGGTTCTTCCTTATTAGCTTAGTAAGTGGCGTAGCAATCTTTGAGAAATCTTTTATGAATCTTCTGTAATACCCGACCAATCCTAGAAAACTTCTTACTTCTGTGGGAATCTAGGGTCTCTCCCAACTCATCACTGCTTCGATCTTTGTAGGGTCCATTCTAATTCCTTCACTTCCAATTATAAGCCCTAAAAATTGAACTTCTTGCAACCAAAACCCGCACTTTGAAAATTTGGCATACAGCTTCTCTTGTCTAAGAATCTCCAAAGCTATCCATAAATGTTGCTCATGCTCCTCTTCTGACTTTGAATATATCAAAATGTCTTCGATGAAGACCACGGCGAACTTATCCAAATATCTCTTGAAAACTTTATTCATTAAATCCATGAAAGCTGATGGGGCATTTATTAACCCAAATGGCATTACTAAAAACTCATAATGTTCATACCTTGTCCTGAATGCTGTCTTCGGAATATCTTCTAGCTTGATCTTCGACTGATGGTATCCTGACCTTAAATCAATCTTAGAGAAACACTTAGCTCCTTTTAATTGATCGAATAGATCATCTATCCTTGGTAGCGGATATATGTCCTTAATCGTCAATTTGTTTAACTCGCGATAGTCTATACAAGTCTCATACTCCCATCCTTTTTCTTTATAAACAGAACTGGTGCTCCCCATGGCGACATACGGGACCTTATATTTATCCAAAAGTTCTTGCAATTAACTTGTTAACTCCTTCATCTCTGCTGGGCCATTTTATACGGTGCCTTAGAAACTGGTTCTGCTTCTGGAGCAAGATTAATCTCAAACTCAATTTTTCGATTGGCGGTAATCCTGGAAACTCTTCTAGAAACACATTCAGAAACTCTCTCACCACTGGAATCACTTCTATACTAGGAACTTCCTTCTCCGAATCCACTACATAAGCTAGGAATGCCTCGCAACCTTTCCTAAGCAACTTGCTAGCCTGAACAGCTGTCAGAAATAATTATTCTTGCTTTTGTCCTTTAAACACCGCTTTCATTCCATTTTTTGACCTTAAACAAACTCTTTTAGACTTATAATCTATCTGAGCACTACACTCATTTGCCAAATGTCCTTTGTTATTGCACCGATACCAAGTCATGTTGACCTTATTATAAACTCCTAGATGCTTCTTCCCACAGTGCTTGCATTCAACCCTTGGCTGCCTATTCTCACTTGCTGGTCCTTGATTCTATTGGAAATTTCATTTGTTATTCTGCTTCTTACTCACTTCTCCTTTCTTCTGTGAGTTCCACCCCTTCTGGAATCCAATCTTCTTCATATTCTTGTCTATCTGACCTCCTGATTCCGTCCTTTCTCCTTGAAACACCTTTTTTTTCTCTTTCCTTCCTGGACTGCACTCAATTACTTTTAATCAAAGTCGCCTTCTGAACTACTCCTGCATAAGTATCGATTTCAAACATCGACACTCTATCCCGAATCCAATATTCAAGCCCTTGCTGAAACCTTTGGGCTTTCTCTTCTTCAGTTCCTACATACTTGGCCACAAACCTTGATAATTCTTTGAACTTCTTCTCATACTCCAAGACTGACATATTCTCTTGCTTCAATTCCAAAGACTTCACTTCCATCTGCTTCTGAATATACTTGGGATAATACTTCTCCAAGAATAGATCCTAAAATCTTGCCCAAGTAGCTAGCTGAACTGCTTCCATGGCCTTCACGGATTCCCACCAATAGATCACTTCTCCCTTCAGAAAATACATAGCGTAGACAGTCTTCTAATCTTCCTCTAACCTAACCAATTCTAAAGATCTCTCCATTTCTCTTATCCAGGTGTTGGCTACAACTGGGTCAGTGGTATCATGAAAAGCTGGAGGGTTTACACTTTGAAAAGCTTTGAAAGTTACTATTGGCTGATGAGGTAATGGTGGATCTGGTTGATGTTGGTGTTGTTCATGATTCTCTGGGTTTCAAAATTATTGTTGTTGGGATTCTTGTTGAGTAGTTTGATGTTGTTGAGCAAGTGTATGGGTTTGTTATTGCAAAGTTTCCAATATTCGAAGGATATCAGGTTCGGTAGAGGTACTAGTTTGCCTCGTCTTTTTGGGTGGCATGATTCTGAAATAAAACGGTTTAACAAAACAGTTGTAAATATAACATTTTTTTCAAGTTAAGGGGGTTTACAAGTTAAGGTTCTCACATGCAATTCAGATTTTTGGTTATTAGCAATAAAGGTGATAGACAATTCTAGATATGGAAACGAAAGTGAAATTGAAACGAAATAGCAAGGCATTAATCATCAAAGCAAAGTCGGCTTATAACACAATAATTAAGGTTCAAATGAAATACAACGATATCAAAGTTCAACAAGGAAATAGGGAAACTATATAGTTCAAGAGTTTAAAAACTAGGATGATAGCCAACTGGAAAAGAAATTAGGAAATCTAGCTCCTAATCGACCTAATCTTCTGCTTCCTGAGTCTCCTCGCTATCGTCACGAGCCTTTGGAATCTCGATCTACTCCTGCTTCTGAAGCACCTTCACTATGTCCTGAAGCTCATTTGTCACTAGCTGGATGGTATGCTGGCTACTGCGATCGCGGTGCGCTGGTATCTCGTTGAGCGTATTGTTGATGAGTGGCAACAAGGACTCAGGTCTCATGATCAACTACGCCCTAGGTTCATTCTTAGGTCGAGTATCATCCTCAAAAGCTACATCGAGTCGCTCCAACAATCGATCATACTTCCCCTGAAGCCTATTGAACTGAAGCCTCGAATCAGCGTACATAGAGAAAGAGATAGTGTCGGATGGCACTGAAGATGAAGACGAATGCATCCTTTGTTGAGATATAATGAAGGGAAATATTGGCTATTTACCCGAATAATATCTACTTACTCTCTCGCGCTTCCTATATTTATATTCTACACCTTATAGCCTATTTGGACTGTTTTCAGGGACTCTAAACCATAGCTCTGATACCAAGACCTGTCACATCCCCAAATTACACTTAACAATATAAATGACTTAATAATAAAACAATGTTACAAAAGGCTGTTTATAGACAATATCCAAGATCGCTAGGTTTAGTGTTTGAAGAACAGTCCAACCCTACAAACTAATACAACTTCATAACTACCGGTCCTCACAATAGACTTTCAGCTACCTACCTGAGCTCTCAAATAAGCCTTAGCATCTTCAGTGGACTTACGAGCGGTCTGCTTGAATCTAACCATAACTGCTAGCTGTAATATCAGGGTGAAAGCAAGTAGTGAGCCAAATGCTCAGCAAGTGCTAAACAATACGATACAAAATATGAATCAAGATACATATGAAAGAATGACAATGTGAAGATAGAGCTAATAGCAATAAGAGATGAACTTTTGGGTGATGGCATCATTTGTTTGTAACAAAACATTTCCAAAATCATTTCTTAATCCAAAAACCATTTTATGACGCTACGGATTACAGCCGGTGATCAGCCGCGAAGTAATCCCGAACCTCGCTGGGTTCTAAAACATTAATGGGATCCCTAGGCAACTTTTAAGCCTACAATTTAAGTATGGAAAGGACTCACATCTTAGTCCAGATCCACTATATAAAGAAAACATTTGTCCCCCTTTGGGACTGAAAATCCAACTTTTTAATCATTTTAAAAACCGATGCCGATTGATAATAAATTTCTTAAACAGTAACATCTTCACTATTCTCAAGAAAACATTTATTGTCCCTTTGACAATTTGGCTTTTAAAAACTTTACAGTCTGATAAAAATTTGATGCCAGAAATAATAACATTTCAAAAGCTCTTTAGGCATGAAAGGATTGAGTACTTCTTTAAGGAATTCTATGCCAAACTCAACAACAGTTGTACTAAGTTAAGGTTTATTGCCAGACGAATTGAACTATCAAGGTGAGGAATTCAATTCGGGGTTCAATGCAAAGGAACAATTTACTGATTTAAAGGAATAATCAGGGTTGAGTAATAATAGTTTAATAGAGGGAAATTCTAATGATTATAAGTAAGGGTATCAATCATTCCAATTCCGAAGGATTTCAAATAATAGGGGTATGATCAAAAATCAAAGGATTAAGATTACGAGATTCTTATTGGTAGAAGAACAATCTTCTCACTAGAGGTTATCAAAGATGAATATCAATGGTTTAACAATCAAGGAAGAAAGTATTGTAAAAGAGTTCGAATCAATAAACCATAAAGGTAGGAATCTCAACTAGGGTTACAATCATAGGGTATCAAAGAAATTTCAAAGTTCGAGTATCATAGTAAGGGGTAATAAGAAAGTGTACAAATGAATCGTTATCTCAGGGTTTAATGAAAGGAAATGATAAACAATCGAAAATGGTGATATGATTCGAAGGGATTAACTTTCTCAAGTTCGCAAGGAAATTCGATAATGTATAATCAATAAGGATATTTAAAGACTAAGTCAAGGGGAATACAACAAGGTATATGAATGATTATTAAAGGTGCGAAATGCTTCTAAATGAGTTTGGCGTGATCAAGGTATACCAATTATACTAACTCAAATCAAGCTCGGGTACTTATAACAATGGGCAATATCAAATTCAAGCAAGCTATCGTGGTTCCAAAAAGTATCTCAGGGTACTTGCATAACATATAATTAACAAAAGGAGTATACTTGCATAATATCAATTCAACAAGGGGAAACACTCGCATAATGTCATTACGAAGGAAGAGTACACTTGCACAATATAAGTTTACAAGGGAAGGACATTTGCCTTGAGAGGTTTGACTACACACGACTTGTCTTGGGAGTGACGGGAGCACTACTCGACCTTGACGGCAAGCTTCCTATCTTCACTTGATCCTACAAAATAATAAGAATCCCTCATTACTACGGACTCTTATGTCACCAAACAACCCTAACACCAAATGCACAAATTGATTCCAAGTAACGCTTAGTGTCTTATATTGCGTAAAACACTAAGTTAACACACAATACCATGCACATATACATATAGTAGCACCTTGGAGCACATAACACATATAGGTATACTCATACTATTATTTAGAGTTGGTGCTTTATTCGGGACTTGAATGATCTCACTCTCAAATCTCCACAATTCCACTTGCGACACTCTACTAAACTAGTCTCGACTTTTGAAGGGCCAACACTTGGTGGTTCCAATTCTCTTAGCCAAAACCTTGTCCTAACACTCCACTGACCTATATATAAATTCAAATCCTAGGGCTCACTCATGCATCACTCATAGGGTCCATAAAACTAAACGCTAAAAGAAAGCGTTCTCACTTGCATACTTATGGCGACACCTTAGGCAACTCTCGGTTTTTAACACCACTAAAGCTCGAATATTCCTAACCAAAACTGACCTAATGGATTCTTAAGTCTATAAGCTAACTTGTGCACTTTGAATGACACTAAGGGCCTTCCTAGATTTTCTTGGGCCTAAGCTCAAAGTTGACACAACTCTAAATGAGTGTCCTGAAAACTGCCCTGTTTTGGACTAACTTAAACTCATTGGTTCTAACTCTAATCCTCCATGGTTCGACTTGAAACTCTTCCTTAAACTCCCTAGTATTAGTAATAATCAATTCCTAATGAGGGCTTACTCTTAATCCAACTTTTTGATCTCCAAAACGTACTAAACTCAATCTGACCCCTGTTCTGGCAGAATCTAAGTTTTGGTGTGTGCACCTCACTAAATGGTTGGATTTCTCTAATTAATGGCTTCTGGACTCAATTACAACCCAAGTACTAACTCCCCGTGGCTTGGGCCTAACAATGCCTAAGAAATGCCCATTCAAAATCAATACACAACTCACATGCAAATCTGGAAAAATTTCAGGATTCTATCCTAGCCTTTCCACCTTAACTCCCACTTTAAAACCACGAATTAAATCTCAACCAAGGCAAATTTACTTCTATAAGACTCTAAACTAAGGCCTCAACCAAGAATGGAGATCATTCATGCCCTATAGCACCAACATGTAAACTAAAATTAACATGCAACTCACAATGATCACAAAAACAAGTTCGACTAAATAATGGGATTATTAGCTCATAAATTCCACTTAAAATACTAAATTATTTCAAGGTCTCATGTACACTATATTTTAAAAACTAAGATCAAGTATGATATGAAGGAAATAATTCATTTTTTAGCCCATATAGGTCGAATTTAATCACAAGCCAAACATGCATGTATATTTTCGAAAAAAAGAGCATATATAGCTTGATCATTCTTGAAAATAATGCCCTATCTCTAACATGCAAAGTAAAACATGGCATTACAACTAGAGATCAGTAGCATGCAAGTGTTTTAAAGGAGTTTTAATCAAGGAAACACTTAGTTTATGCACATAAAAAGTATATCTCATGGAGAACTCTTTAATCCACATGAATAAAGAGTTTCCCCTTGGAGATCACATAAAAACAAGACATGCAAGCATTAAACTTCATCTCCTAAGCATGGAACTTCTTGGAAAGTGTATTATATATTAATGAGTAGTGAAATTACACTAGAAAGGCAAGGATTTGTTGAAGAAAAAAAATGAAGGGGATGGGGGAAGGGGTTTAGCCGAGAGGGAAGAGAAGAGAGGGAGGAGAGAGTGAGGTGAGGGTGGAGTGTGGAGTGAAAAATGAAATGATCATGACAACTTGTGCTTGTTTTATGGTTTTGATTTGATTAAATGTGAGTGGAGTTCAGAATTTACAAGAGTGCCCTTCTCCCAAAGCTAAGCCAAAAATGCATGTAAGGTTAGTTTGGTCTTTTGGTGGATAAAAGAGAGTTAGTGGGGTATGAATTGTCTTTTTAGCTCTTTAAGTTGAATGGGAGGGTATTTGCATGCATGGGTATTCATGTAAATTTCTAATTACTAAACTACTAATTTCAAATATTTTTTTTTATAAAATAAAATAAAATTTCGAAAATTATAAAAGTTGTACCATAAAATAACTTGGATTTTTAGAAATTTTATGAGATCACTTTTGTGATTTGTGAATGAAATTTTTTTTAAAAAAAATAATTTTCCCAAGGTAAAGAATATTCTCTATAAATCAAGAATAAGAGAAATTAATAAAACTCTCGCTTTGAAAAATTCGTATTTTAAATAAAGTAATTTATAATGCAGCAAATTCCATTCACACAAATATACAATCAATAAATATATTTATAGTCGACTCTAATATTATACAGAGTTCGCAAATAATATTACACAAAATACCAGTCGTAACAGGTCAGTTACTATTGGAAATTTGTGCAAGATTTCTTGAAAGTTGCAATATCTTGGACGAAGCTAACCAGGAAAAACAAGAAGTTTTGTGAAATGGAGAAGGGTGAAGGGAAAGTTTTGCGGAGTTAAGTGAAAGAATGGTTTCAGCACCTGTTTTATCAATTTAAAAGTGTCAAGGAGGTTTGGTAGTTTATAGTGATGCTTCTCATGAGGAAATAGAATGTGTGTTGATGCAGCACAATAGAGTTATTATATATGCACCCAGACAACCGAAACCTTATGAGCAGAAGTATCCTACTCACAATTGGGGCTAACAGTACCAATATCTGCTTTAAAAGCCTGGGAAAAACATGATATGTATGGAGAAATGTGTAAGATCTATACGGACCATAAGAGTTTGAAGTATGTATTCACAAGGGAAATCAAATGTAGTGGCAAGTAATAAATAAAAAGGAAAGAACGAACATAAGGACTATACCAAAAGGATTAACTATAGGATTCTCGAAGTTGGAATTGGAAGCTAAAGTTTATAATCCAAAAGGAAGAAAGATGGATAGTGTGACCTTTCAGTTGAAGTTGTGAAGGGAAAGATAAAATGTCAAGGGAAGATAATGGATCACGATATCTCCAGATTTTCTTCCAGCACTTGGATGCTACAAATAGAAGAATTAAGAAATAAGATCCCACATGGAATTCACAATATTAAGTATTTAATTAGTGAAGTGTAACACCCCCAAATCCGGGGTCGGGGATCCGGGTTGTCACAAGTTTCATTTCCCTTAATAACACCCAACCTTAATAATTACTCAACTACTCTGTACTGTGACCCCACAATAAACACACACACCACACGTTATAGTCTCAGAGATGAACATCCAAAAATAACCACAAGTCATTTTATTCCACAATTATCTGCCCATACACCTTAAAAGGTTTTCTGAATAAATTTACATTTCTTTGCCATTATTACAATTCATAAATATACATAAATCTGGTACATCAAAAGTTGAAAGCCTAGCCTATTGGTAGTTCCTACCTCAGCTACGGCGGCATCAATGCTTCTAGAAAACTACGGAACGTCTCCTAATCGCTTGCGAATCGGGAGCTTGGTCCTGTTCATCTTTTATATCTGATGTTGTGTGATGAAAGAAGAAAGCAAGGGTGAGCAGCAAGCCCACCAAAATAATATGTATAATGATTAACAATATGAGCCTTCTCATAGTACTCATGAAAGTCTTAGTCAAAAGAAATGAACCAAGTTTGATATCTTAATGCGATGAAGTCGCAAAATATTCAGTATATATACATATATACTTTTCAAAATATTGGAATTCCTCTTCCATGCATAATACACACAGAGTTCCAGTGTATAACTGTATAAAAAAATATCGTTGCAAGGTGATCTCATATATCTAACCTTGTCTCAACATTTTTCTGAAAATCTTTGTCATTCATAAGACAATTATTAACTAGATATAAGTTTAAAAGATGAAGTTACCAAATACTTCACTACACTTATATCATTTATAAAGCTACTTGAACTACCATTGTTCAAAGTATAATGAGCTTTCAACAATTCATCACATAGATGAGACTACAAGACAAGATTTGAATAGATTAAATCTTTAAAATATTATTAAAGGAAATGAAGTTATGACATACTTCATTAAGTTCTGATATATATATATATATATCCACATATACATCTTCCTTTATATATTTTCTGAAAACCTCTGCCATGTAAAGTATGAACAGAATTACAATATCCAATAAATTTGGAAAGGAAAAGAATTTTGGCATAAACCAGATATCTTGCTGATCAGGCAAAGATACCCATAAGTAACCTTTTCTACTAGTAGATGGACGAATTCCCCACTGGTCATCACCCTGGTCGTAATAGGACCTTATGCTGGACTGCCACTCAGCCACTTATGCATTTGATGGACTCCCACTGAGCCACTTACACTATCATGGACGCCCACTGAGCCCATGTTGCTTATGCCGACTCAATAGATGGACTTACTTCCCGAACGTTGGGTAAGTAATCAATTCATTTACCAAAACTGCAACCTTGTTGCGAATATAAAATACACCACAGAGCCGGATCCCTCAGGTTTTGAGCGAGTATTTAAATCCCCTTAAAAAGGAAGATCTTAAATATAAAAATGAGTTTTGGGATCCGCTCTAACTTTTAAAAATCATTTTGAAGACTCGAAAACACTTTAAAGAGTGTTTGGAGTAATACTGATTTATTAAAATAAATCAGTCCCGATATGAAAGGAATATTTGAATATTATTATTTAAATAATATTCCCATAAGAATAATTAAGGTAGAAGTTGGAAAACTTATACTTGAATGAATAGCAAATAACCAAAGATATACTTATACGAAAGTACTATCTTTATTTGAATAATCGAAAATAAGTTTGATTATTGAAAAATTATTCTTTAATAAAATAAAGAATATTATTTAGTAAATTACCGGAGTCATAAGTCCTCGAATGAATATTCAAAATAATATTCATTAAATAGAATAAACAGAGTCATAAGTCCTCGAATGAATATTCAAAGTAATATTCACTAAATAGAATTAACAGAGTCATAAGTCCTCGAATGAATATTCAAAATAATATTCATTAAATAGAATAAACAGAGTCATAAGTCCTCGAATGAATATTCAAAGTAATATTCATTAAATAGAATTAACAGAGTCATAAGTCCTCGAATGAATATTATAATTAATATTCATGAAATAAAGGAGTCATATAGTCATAAGCCCTCGAATGAATATTCAAATAATATTCAATAATAAAATAAAGTTAAAGTTATCGAATAAACCTTATTCGATTAATATCTAACCATATATATATAAGAATATATATATTATCCTCGGGAACATCGACTCCCGGTTTAGAAATATGTTTTCACCTTTGGGTCCCTATACTAAGGGTATATGCAAATTACCGCTATCCTCTAGCATAGGTATTATCAACTGAATCAACAGATATATATGGAAAGAATACGAAACAGGCATGCATATATATATATACCATAGCAGCATGCTTCAATATATTGCAACATTTGCTAATTAACCAACATGCATCTATCGCAAGATAATGCATATACATATATACATCACAACAACAGTTATAACGGGTAGAAAACTTGCCTGAGCGACTGGGGGTTACGAATGGCTCGGGACGAGTCTGGTAACCTATAAACAACAAGTAAGTTGGAATTAAACCAAAGTCACTTGTAAATCTATACTCTAACCAACTCAGACTCTAACGCTCGATTTGCGCTTACTGATTCTCTTAAGTCACTCGAGTACCCTCGGCTCCACCATTTTTAATAATTTAACCTTTACGAGTTTTAAGGCGATTCCTTCGCGAGTGTCTTACCAACTGCCTAACACACTTACCATAAATGTTTCATACATTAATTACCCCTTTTTGGTCTTTAACCTATGTTTCAAAGTAAGGCGAGAGGAAAAGTTTCGTTCGCGAAACGCCGTTACTTGAAACGGTCGTTTCTCCTAAACCGTGCATCGGAATCGAACGAACTACATATCAAAACGAAGCTCGTAACACGAGCTATCTAGACATGGCAATGGTCATAATCTAGCAGGGGGTTCTCGGGTCCTAATGTTATGCACAAAAACAGTCTAAAGAAAATCGGACGTTACGACGACTATGTTTACGCGATTTCCCAATTTAAAACCATTCAAAACCAACCCAATTCAACCTCAAATCAAACATACAACCAACATCCATCCTTATCACATCATATCAGCCCCAACCAATTCAATTTTTACCTTCATACTTATGCCTAAGCTTGAATTTAACTATACTACAATCTTTTAACCAAAACAACAACATTTACCATTCCATTTCAATACCATTTCAATCCCAAACTCTAAATCACAAACATTAAGCTACAATATCACCCTACTAATCAAAATCATCTTATAATACATAGGAATCTAGGGTTTGGAGATGATATACCTTCCTTGAAGTGGTGGGAGGAGCTAGGAAGCCTTAAGAAGCTTTGAAAAGTCTTAGGAATGCTTGGATCTTCAAGGAAAACAAGAAAAATTTCAAGTTAAAAACTTGAAAACACTATTCATTGTCTTCTTCTTTGATTAAATGAAGAAGATTGAGAAGGAATTTATGGCTTAAACTCATGATATAGCCCTAACTAAGCATAAAGATGATTAGGGAATTATCTTACCAATTTAGGAGGCTTGGATCTTTGATTTTGAATTTCTCTCCCTTTGCAATAGTAAAAAGCCGAGAGCTATGAAGAACAATGCCTTGGTTTCTTTTTGATTTTTTTGATGAAAATTATTTGCTTCGCTTGGTTGGTTTGATTTTGTGTTTGTTTTAGTAAATTACCTAGTTGCCCTTGATTTTGTGTGGTTAAAAAGCCACCACATCTCCTTCCTTCCCATATCATGCTTGTGTCATCCTCATGATGTCATCCTCCCCTCCTTGTCCTCTTCTCATTGGTTGGGTGAAATCATCCTCTCTAATCCCTTTGATTAACTTCCTAATTGTTTGCCTAATGACCGTTGATCTGTTATACGGTTCGCTTAACTTTCGTTTTCGTTTATCGTTTGAAGGATCATACCCGGGATCTTATTACTTAGGTTCCCTTAACCTTTCTCAATACATTATATTCCTTTTTATGATCCTCTCTTATAATCCTTTGATTTAAATCCTTCGTATCCTGTTACCTTATATTCAATTCTTTCCGTATCTAGTGGATTTCCGAGAAAAATCAAAGTGTTTGAATTTGGATTCTGACGATCTTTACATACACTTATATCCCATATAAAGTACTAATAAAATCTCAGAATATCCATATCAGAACCCCTACATAGTGTGGCATTAAAAGTTTTCTCATTCAGCAAAATCACTATTCATGAGGGTTTCAAAATTTCAAAAAAATTGGGGTTATTACATGAAGAGACGCCAAGATATATGGAAATTTAAAGAAAAATAGTGATAACCAAGTATAAGAAGGAAATTTCAAGATAGGTCAGGAGGTGTTGGACATGTCAAAGAGTTAAGACGAAGTATTGGAAAGCCTAGTTGATAAGGCAGACCTAGGAAGTGACTTTACAAGAGGCGAATCGTGAAGTGGGAGTTTAGCAAAACAACGAATAAGAATAAGTGACCCCTATAAAGAATTAATTTCCTACGAGACCTAATTCAAGCAATATATTATATCTCAAGAATTAACTTAAGATCCAACCTGAGAAAATATCAGAGATTACGATTAAAGTGAGTTAAGAGCATTGCAAGCTCTGGTAATATTATGTGAAATGACGAGTGTATTAGGTGGCTATAAGGAATTAAGGAACGTGGTTTATAAGGAGTACTTGGATAAGCAAACTGTATTTATTGATAACATCCTCAGCTACTCAAGGAATAAGAAAGTCTGCGTGGGATGCTCGAAGATTTTTCTCCAAAGATCAAAAAGGAAAGCAACTATACGTTGAGTCTTCAAGAATGAAATTTTGACTAAGGTTAACAAAAGATTCTGAATTAATCCATTAACAACCACCTAAGAAAAACCGTATGATAACGGATGTTTTTAGGCCGACACAAAAGGATTGGATGTAATTTAGACCACCAAGGAGTTAATAAACGAATTGGACAGAGTGAAATCTGAAGTTCAAATATCTAAAAATAACAGTACATGAAAATATGAGAATACTTTTCAGCCTTAACTGATGAAAAAGAGTAAGAGATGTTCAAATGTTTGGAAACCAAGTTGAAAATGAGCACCGCCTATCATCCTTAAACGGAGAGTAAAATTACGAAAGTGATTTAGGAACTGTAAGATATATTGAGAAATTGAGTTTTAAGAAAACACTGGAATGATTATTTATCATCGATGTCAGCTTTGAAATGCTACCTTACCAAGCTTCATGGAACGCGAGTGTAAGTTCCCATTTTTATTGAGATAAAGTGAGAGAAAGGAAGTTGTTAAATTCTAAGTTAATTCTACACACCAAGAGTGTAGTGCTATTGGTTAAAGCAGCTAGGAGTAGATAAAGAAAGAAGATGAAATTGTATCGAGAGAAAGTATGAGTATAGAAATTGGACCAGTAGTGTTAGTAAAAGTGTCATCTTGAAAGAAATTGGATAAGTTTGAGTAGAAGGGACAAGTTAAGTTCTAAAAATTAGTGAACCATTCGAGGTATTGACAAATATAGATAAAGTTGTTCATAAATGATATGACCGTCACACCCGTGTGCACACCTAATGTATTCTACTTGTTAATATTAAAGTGATAAGTATTGGGTTTGAATTAAGTGATTGATCAGGAGCCAATGGGGCTCTTGTCCAAGTTGTTTTGCATATAGTGATCAATCCAAATTCTTGATTGTCCAAGGCAAGTCCTTGGAAATGAGTGCTTACCTATTGGGAGTACGTTTGAACCCTCGAGTAGAAGGGTCTACTTAGAAATTAAAGTCAGATATGCTTGAAAAATATCCTCACTTGTGTAACTAGACCAGATTCTAAGGACATAATCTTTTTAAGGGGGGGAGGATATAACGACTCGAGTAATCTTTTTGAATTATTTAATTGTGAAATTATGGAAATTACTAAATAAATAAAATATATGTGTTTGTTTTTACCGCTATGTGTTGTTTGATTATTATCCATATGTGATTTATAGTGTAACGGGTTGTCCGCACGATTAATTATGGGATCATATTGAATTGTTTTCACTTTCAAAGGTGAATTTAGTGCAAATTTATTTGCATAAATATTGGGAATATTTTTAAAATTGTTTTTATAATTTTATAATTACAATAATTATTTTTAGGATTTTATAAAATTGAGAAATTAATATTTCATTAATTATTTATCTTTAAATGATTTTCTGAGTATGTTTAATGGTAAAATCCATATTTAATTCTAAAATTCTTCAAAAATTATGAAACTCATATTCATTTAAGTTTGAAATATTCTGAGAATTTTAAAATTATTTTGGAAATTTTCGGGATTAATTTCACCCGCACGTTGTTTCGGTTATTTGTTAAAAACGGGTATAAGGTGCGTTTTAAAAATTGTTTTAAAATTTCATAATTTATGTTTTTGTGAACTTCGGGATATTTTTAACATTTTAAGACTGTTTCCGTGATTTTCTGAATTTGTTTTAAGAGTAGCTCGATTCGTTAATTGTAAATGCGGGTACGAGTTGCGTTTCAAAAATGCTTTAAAAATTATGAAAATTTTATTTTATTAGTTTCGGGATTTTTAGAAAATTTTAAGAATATTTTCATAATTTTAGGAGTTTGTTTTATGCCCACCTTGGTTCGATAAATTGCGAAATGCGATATAGAAATTAAGCTCTCAGGTGAATATTTGTACACGTGTTTCGTTTCTGTTAAGCCACATATACGTGGCAGGTAATTGGTTAAGCAGAATAAAGAATAAAAATAACAAAAAAAAAACAAACAGAGACCCATGACTCCCTTCTTCACCCCTGTTCTTTATCTCCTTCATCTCTCGTCTCTCTGTCTCGCCTCCATTTCTGTTTATTGCTTTTAATTACAACTCGATTTCGAGTTGTTCCTAGCCTTGTACTCGGTGAATTCCACCGCCTGGTGCTTCTGTTTTCCGGTGATTGTTCGCCGCGCCTTGGTGCTCTTAGGTTGTTACTGTTCCTGTAGATTTCTGCTCGTCTGTGTATATACATGTATGTATATATGCGAGTGATATGCTCTGTTTCTTTGTGGTTTCTGCCGCCCCTGCCGGTTTTCCGGCGAGGATGGCGGCGCGTGGCCGTACTGTTGCGTCGTTTGTTTTGATTATGCTGACTGTTTATTTGGTTATGCCATTATTTGGTTTGGTTATTGCTGAATCGAATTAATAATATTCTTGTAGAAATCCTTGATTGATTTTGTGAAATAAACTAATCGGTATTTGCGAGATTTAAGGATATTAATCGATGGGATTTGCGTTGGAAACCCGAAATCGTTCGAGTACCCGCGAATTTTATCGCCGTCGGCGATGAGCCTCGGCGAGCCGACGGTGGACCGTGATGATCATATTCTGAGTCCCAAATTAGTAAATAAAAATAAAATACGAGTAGTGATTAATAATTGTGATTGAGTTAGAATTTGAAAATGTGTGGGTTTGGATCGGATAATTGTTGCGATTGTTGTGTTTGGGATTTGACGTTGATTGATGTTTCGACGGGTAGTCCGATAAACAAAGGAAACGCTGTCCGATTTTCGAAAAAAAAACTGAATTACGCAAATACGAAAATGTATCCGATGAATATCGGGACGTCGAGAGACTATATATATATGTATGTGTTTATACGAAACTTGATGGTATGATGTGATGAAATATTTTTCTAAATCAATAACCCTGATTTTGTAAAATAAAGGGTATGGGTATTTTCCGAAAACGAACGCTGAACTGATTTTCGAAAACGTTAACCCTGAGTGATACGTGCATTATTATATGAAGTATGTTACGAGTCGAAATTTGTTAACGTTCGGGTAAATTGTTAGCGAGGATATGTCAAGCATAATCGAATGTCTAAGTTAGGATGTCTCGACCTTGTAGGTTCTAGTCGGAATGCCCGAGAATCGGAATTGGACAAAGGATAGTTGGTGGTGAGTCGAAAAGCTCAGTAAGGTCCCATTCAAAGGACTCAAGTATTGAGGTCGAATCGAATCCAAAGTGATATAGTGGTTGGACGTAAAAGCCTAAGTGGCAGAGTTAGCCCAGAATTGATCAGTAATAGTTGTAAGGCCTTGTAAGGCAAGTATTTCTGAACTTTTCTTCAAGATATATTACCAATGTTTTCAAACTGTTTCATAACATGTTACCATTATTAAACATAACTCATGTTTTATAATGTATATGCTTCAAACTATTTACCCTTATCTTGAGCCGTAAGCCTTATTCTTTGCAAACCGTCCTTTGTTGATTCTCAGATACCAAACCATACAAATATAATACTACACTTCAAAGATATAATTTCCAAACACCAAACACTGAAAGAGAATGATTTGAAAACACATAAACTTTTATACTCCAATCATTCTTAATAACATCAAAGAACCATATCCTGAAAAGTCATTACTGGTCTGATATCTGACCCTTGTACAAACCGAAAACCATTTCTCATACATACCCTAATATACCCTTGTGATATCCATGAGTTTCCTTATGTTTTATTCAAATGTTTAATCATCATTGATTATAATCTCGTGTTATCGAATTATATTGTTTATCATATTGATCTGCTTTAGAATTGGATAGTTTTTATATATGTGGACCAGATTCATGATCAGACCATACTAATGGTCAAGTTAGGCCAATGTGTGCCTTGGATCCAGTAATTAGAGCAGTGTTGTGTGCTTGCTCAGGGTTAGTGCGTGACTGATCAGCAGCCTAACCTTGGTTTTAAAACTTAAAATGAATATCCAATTCTAATGATTAGTTAAAAAGAAACTTGATTCATCTGAATCATTTCACTTGATCATTTTTTTTAACCCCAGTAATTGTTATTATGACTTGCTGAGCTAGTTAGCTCACTCTTGCGAATCTTTTTTTATGTATTCTACAGTTAAAAAGGAATACAGTTGATAGCGAGGTTTCCCAGTTCAATGTACGAGCTAGGATTCCAGATTGAGTTGGATCGAGCTAACAGAAGCGTATGGAGGTAGTGAGATAGTAAGATTGTAAGAATAATTTTATTAACAGTTGTAAGTTAAATTATTTGGGATTTGGTACGTTGTAATAAAAATTAAGGTTGTGGGTTGTTTTCATACTTTAACCTGTTGCGATCCATGGTTACATAGAGCAGGGTCATTGCAATTAATATTTCATATACAGGCTGATATATTGTTTTTGTGTTGTGGACCCCAAACTTCTGACCCGGGTTTGTAGGGCGCTACACCTGGGGACGTAGAGTCAAGATAAACAATCTAATATATAGTCCTCATGATATTCCGGCGTCATTATATGAAAAACTGCCGGTTGATCAAAGGTTGGATCTTCAGCTCTTCCAGATAGAAACTAGTCTTGAAGAAGAGCGCTTAGCCAAGGAGGCTGAGCAGCAAAGGATTATTGCTTTGGAATTGCGAGAGAATAATATTTCTCTTGCAATCTCAATCTCGGGGCTTTATTACCGCCGAGCTCTGAAGAAGCAAAAAGAGATGAAGAAGAAAAAGTTGGGATAGATTCTAGGAATAGCCTAAGTTTGTTAGGACTATTTTCTTGTTTCTGCCTTGTACTTTTCTTTTTCATGAATGAATAATGAATATATTATCTTCTTTTGCTTCATTAAATGACTACTTGTTTACTTTTTGAATGTGTGCTTAAATATTCTTAAATGTTAAATGTTAAGTCAGTACTGCATGCTAAACTTGTGATATTTTTCAAAGTTCATATGACTAATGATCTCTGTTTAAGCTACATGTGACCACTTCAGTATAGGTTGAGCACTACAGGAAGTAATGGTTGTCAAAGAAGAAAATTTAAGGAAAGATTTAATTCTTAATCATTAAGAGTTACAATCTTTAAGTGTTTCTTACAATACAAAATCTTTTGAAACTTTCTTTTATTATCAAGAAAGTTGTCCACACTCAATCTCAAATTTCATATATCTTATATCTTAAGTCCACACTCAAACTCAAATTTCATATATCTTATATCTTAAATTTCTTCTCACAACTGAAACACTTGAATTCTTTTCTCAAATGTTGCCAAAGATCAAGTGTCGTAATTTTTGAATTATGTTCACCACTCAGAAACAACATTTAGTTGGTTAAAGACTACTTGCTAAGGTAGGTCTTGATGATACTAACAGAGAAACAAAGGTTTCATCAGTCTTTATTGAAGACTCTGTGATAGCTTTTCATTAAACACATTTCAAGTGTTAGTTCTTTACAAGAAGAACAAAGGTTTGAGATCATGGTACATGACAGTAACCTGATCAAATCCTCTCTAATTCAAATGGAGGTTCTCATTATTGATGAACAACAACTGTCATAACCACAGTATCTACTGTGAGTCAAATTGTGAATTCACAAGGTATAAATACTGGTATTACTTTATCAGCATTTAATTTAAATACTGATTTAGTTCTTTCAACATTAATAGTATACTTTTCATGATATAAATCCCGTTGATATAATTACAATTAGACCTTACAAAGGACTATATCTAGTTGTATGATCACAGATCACCCTTCTTTAGCCACCTCTTATTTCTATAGGTCAATCTTTTTGAGCCTTTTTCTGTGAGATGTGTGAAAAGATTGAGAGAAAAACAGGATTTAAGAGAGGCAGGATCCTTCCTGGAAAAAGGAGAGGTAGATGAGAGATAGGATTTAGTAATCCTTGTGAGGAAGCACTGATTATCAAAAGTCATGAGATGTGTGGTGTGAGGAGTAGTGAGACTACTTTAAAAGAATAGAGATATTAAGTTTAATTTTCTACATGTTTGCAGATGCTTAGAGTACTCAAGGAACATATGCTGAACATCAGTCTGTTGCATCTCAGGAACGCTCTGATGTATCAAAGGCTATTAATCTCCCTGCAAGTCTAAGTACTGATACTTTCTTGCAGTCAATACATTCTACTATTCCATCACATGAGATAATCCATGTTGTTGCTGAAGATGTAGTAGCACAACAGTCCATTCATAAAGATCCATCCATTTCACAATCACCACAACATGTTACAGGAATTGAAGTTCTGGTAATTATTGAAGCTCCAATTCATTTATCTACAATACTTGAAGATGTGGAGATAACTGCTGAAGATGTTGAAGCTTCTGTAGCCACTGGATCAATTTCTCATTCTATTCTGCATACTGAAGCTGAAGATAAAATTCAGAAATTAGTACAAGATCCACCTGCTATTGAAGAATCTAATGATGGTAAGGAAACTCATGTATCTAATGTTATGTTAGATCTTGAAGATAATCTTTTCTTTCCTGAAGATATGCCTATGCATATTCGACAACAGAAAATGACAGAGTTAGATGCTAAGAAGAAGTTGTTAGGCATAAAGCATGCGCTAAATAATTCACGCAAGTATACGCGTTCGCAAGTAATATAGAATGATTTCTAGTTCGTTCCCACAGAGACTCTAATTAATTATATTTAATTAACACTTACTCACCAATGTATGATTATTCTTCAATATAAACCACTACTGCGTACTGTGACCCCACAATATACATACACACACCACAAGTTATAGTCTCAGAGATGAATACCAAAAATAACACAAGTCATTTTATTCCACAATTATAAACCATTTCACCTTAAAAAGGGTTACTAAATAATTTACATATTCTTTGCCATTATTATAATTCATAAATATACATAAGTCTGGTACATCGAAATTTGAAAGCCTAGCCTATTGGTAGATCCTACCTCAGCTACACGGCATCAACGCCTACAGGAAACTGCAGAACGTTTCCTATCTGCTCGCGAATTGGGAGCTTGATCCTGTTCATCTTGTCTAAATGGTTGTTGTGTGATGAAAGAAGAAAGTAAGGGTGAGCAACAAGCCCACCAAAATAATATGTAGAATAATTAACAATATATGAGCATTCCCATAGTACTCGTGAAAGTCTTGGTCAAAAGAAATGAACCAAGTTTGATCTCTTATGCGACCAAGTCACAAAATATTCAGTATATATACATATATACTTTTCACAATCTTTGAAATCCTCTGACCTGTATAATATACACAGAGTTCCAGTTTATAACTGTATAAAAATATCGTTGCAAGGTGATCTCATATATCTAACCTTGTCTCAACGTTTTTCTGAAAATCTTTGTCATGCATAAGATAATCAATAACCAGATATAAGCTGAAAAGATGAAGTTACAAGATACCCCAATATACTTATATCTTTCCCAAATACTACTTGAACTACCACCGTTCAAGTTATAATCAGTTTTAAAAGTTCATCACATAGATGAGACTACAAGATAAGACTTGAATAGATTCAATCCTTGAAATATCATTATAAATAATGAAGTTATGAGATACTTCATTAAGTCCCGATATATATATATATATATATACACCTATATATATATATTTCATACACTCCTTTAAAACCTCTGTTATGAAAATAATAAACAGAGTTGTAATATCCAATGAATTTGGAAAGGAGAAAACCTTGGCATAAACCTGATATCTTGCTGATCAGGCAAAGATACCAATAAGTAACCTTTTATACTAGTAGATGGACGAATTCCCCACTAGTCATCACCCTGGTCGCAATAGGACCTTATGCTAGACTGCCACTCAGCCACTTACGCATTTGATGGACTCCCACTGAGCCACTTATACTTTCATGGACGCCCACTGAGCCCATGTTGCTTATGCCGACTCAATAGATGGACTTACTTCCCGAATGTTGGGTAAGTAATCAATTCATTTATCAAAACAGCAACCTCGTTGCGAATATAAAATATACCACAGAGCCGGATCCCTTAGATTTTTGAGCGAATATTCAAGTCCCCTTCGAAAGGAAGATCTTAAATCTGAAAACGAGTTTTGGGATCCGCTCTAACTTTTAAAAATCATTTTGAAGACTCGAAAACATTTTTAAGAATGTTTGGAGTAATTCTGATTTAATAAAATAAATCAGTCCCAATATATTAGATAATATCTGAATATTATTATTTAAATAATATTCTCATAAAGGATAATCTTTATAAAAATAATTTAAAGTACAAGTTTTAAAACTTATACTTGAAATGAATAATAAATAATCAAAGATATACTTATACGAAAGTACGATCTTTATTTGAATAATCGAAAATAAGTTTGATTATCAAAACATAATTCTTTAATAAAATAAAGAATATTATTTAGTAAATAATTTGAGTCATAAGTCCTCGAATGAATATTCAAACTAATATTCATTAAGTAGAATAAACAGAGTCATAAGTCCTTGAATGAATATTCAAAGTAATATTCATTAAATAAATAAGCGGAGTCATAAGTCCTCGAATGAATATTCAGAATAATATTCATTAAATAAAATAAAGCTATCGAATAAACCTTATTCGATTAATAGTTTTAAAAACTATATCAATATATATATAAATATATATATATATATAATATACTCGGGAACATCGACTCCCGGTTTTAAAAAATGTTCACCTTTGGGCCCCCTATACTAACGGTATACGCAACTACTGCTTATCTCTAGCATAGGTATTATGCAGTTTATAAGCATTTGAATCAACAATTAGATATCAAGATTACAAAAACAGGCATGCATATATACCATATCAACATGCTCCAATATATCGCAAGATTTGCTAATAACAATCATGCATTTATCACAAGATAATGCATGTACATTTATACATCACAACAACAGTATAACGGGTAGAAAACTTGCCTGAGTGTTCCCTGTTAGATATATTTGATAATGTCATGGCTAATATATTTTATGTTTAGATTTCAGATCTTATTTGAACAGGACAAATCAGTACTTAACTGATCAGTACTTATACTGGACATCAGGACTTAAGAGATATCAGTACTTATGTTATCAGGAGATAAGCATCCGGAGATAGATATCAGAACTTAAGTGCTGAAGGACGATCAGATAAGGACAGCAGCTGATTAAAGATAAGAAGATCAAGATAAACATAAGAAGAGATATGCATGAAGAAGGAATTCCATAAAGAATGGAATACTTGGAATAAAAGATATCTGATTGATATATATTAGGAAGCAGAATTATATTCTATATCAATTAGCGATTATCTTGTAACTGTGTAATATATAAACACAGACATAGGGTTTACACTATAAGTGTTATCATTATCGAGAATATTATTTACTGTAACCCTAGCAGCTCTCGTGATATTTTGTTCATCACTGAGAGATAACGGTTCTAGATTGTAATAGAGTTTATTGTTTCAATAAAGTTTGTTTTCTGTTACATAAGTTCTTGAAGTTTGATTTGATTGTAATAAACACTGTATTCACCCCCTCTACAGTGAAAGTGTGACCTAACAAGTGGTATCAGAGCCTGCTGTTAACACACATACAGTTAAAGATCCAAACACAATCATGTCTGACACAGAAACTCCAACTAAGCCTGCCAAAATTGAGGAATCATCAAAGACATTAATTCAGAGTCGATATGAGACCATTAGAGTTCCCATACTGAGACCATCTGAATATCCCATATGGAAGGTAAGGATGACCATGTTTCTGGAAGCAACAGATCTAGAATATCTTGATAGAATCAAGGAAGGGCCTCACAAACCTACCAAGCTCGCTGTTGTAGTTGCAGGTGAAGCAGCAATGACTGTACCAAAGGAAAAGAGTGATTACACTGCTGAAGATATAGCATCTATTGCTAAGGATGCCAAGGTACGACACTTACTGCATAGTGCCATTGATAATGTAATGTCAAACAGGGTAATCAACTGCAAGACTGCCAAGGAGATATGGGATGCACTGGAGACAAGGTGTCAAGGAACTGAAACAGTTAAGAAGAACAGAAAGACAATACTCACTCAAGAGTATGAACATTTTGACTCAAAATCTAATGAGTCATTGAATGATTTATATGATAGATTTGTCAAACTTTTGAATGATTTGTCATTGGTTGATAAAGAGTATGATTTTGAAGATACCAACCTAAAATTCCTGTTAGCTCTTCCTGAATGCTGGGATTTGAAGGCAACAACAATAAGAGACAACTACAATCTTGATGAAACAACTCTTGATGAAATTTATGGAATGCTCAAGACTCATGAACTTGAGATGGAACAAAGAAGCAAGAGGAAAGGAGGAAAGTCAAGGACAGTTGCTCTCAAGGCTGAAGAGGAATCCCCCAAAGCACCTTCCTCAAAGAAAGACAAGGGTAAAGCTCTTTTCATAAAGTCTGGTACTGAGTCATCAAGTTCTGAGAGTGATGATGACTCAGATTCTGAAAGCTTACCTGAAACTGATGCTGATGAGGAGATGATGAAGCTGTGTGCTCTTATGGTGAAAGGAATCACAAAGATTGCATACAGGAAGTTCAGGAAGGGAAAGAAGTTTTCCAGGAAAGGCATAAGTTCTGATAAGAAGAATTTCAGAAGATCTGAAGGAAGAGGAGGAAAGTCTGACAGAGGAGATTACACCAATGTTAAATGTTATAATTGTGGTGAGAAAGGCCACATATCTCCTGATTGTAAGAAGACCAAGAGTGACAAAGGCAAAGCTCTTGTCACAAAGCAGAAAAGCTGGACAGACACCACAGACTCTGAAAGTGAGGAGAACTATGCATTGATGGCAAATGCTGATAAATCAAGTTCTGAGAGCAGTTCTGAAGCTGCTGAAACAAAGGTACCTCAGACTACTTATGCTTTTCATACTGATGATATTAATGAGTTGAGAAGATATCTTAAAACCATGTTTGTTAGTTATAGAGATCAAACTTTAACATGTGAAAGATTAACTTCTGAAAATCTTGCTTTTAGGAAAAGAAATGATTTCTTAGAAAAAGAGTTAGTCATGTTCCATCAAACTCAGAAGGATAGAGATGATGCTTTTTATGTTAGGGATGAAGTGCTAAAAATGAATGAATCTCTAAAAACTGAGTTAGAAAAGGAGAGAGAGATTATTAGGACTTGGACTAACTCTGGCAAAACAACTCAAAATTTGCTAAGCAGTGGAAACTGGAAAGAGGGCTTAGGTTATGGGGAAAATAAAAATGAAAAAGGAACTGTAGAAATTAAGCCTGTTGATAAGCAAAAGCCGAAGTTAAAACCTGTTAAGTTTGTAACTGAAAAATCTGAAAATGAGAAATCAGAAGTTAAAAAGGAATTAGCTTCTGACAAACTAAAACAGGAAAAGACAGCTGAAGTTAACATAGGCTTAATGACAAAGAAGCAGCTTAAGCATAAGCTGAAAGATGTTAAGAATGCAAACAAGGTAAAATCACCTAGGAAAAACAGGAATGGAAAGGAAGGTGTGAATAAAAGCAATAACTATAAATCTGTTTCTGATGCTCCTAGGAAAGCATGTCATAACTGTGGAAGTTCTAACCATCTGGCTTCTTTTTGCAGGAAGAATAAGAATATTAACTCCTTATCTTCAAAATCAGGAGTTAAGAGTCAGTCTGTTAGATACAAACCACAAAATCCTTGTTTTCATTGTGGTAGTTTATGGCATTCCATTTATACTTGTAAGGAATATCATAGTTTGTACTATGATTATTATCAAATAAAACCTTCTTTAAAGAAAGTTTCTATTATTTCTTCTAGTGTAAGTTCTGATTCAAAGTCTGGTAGTATACGTTCTGATAAGAAAACTGTTAACATAAAATCTGATGCTAAATCCGCTGCAAATGTTAACAAACCTAAAAAGGCCAAAGGATCCAAGCAAGTCTGGGTCCTTAAAACTAATAATTAGTGGTCTTTTTGATTGCAGGGCAACATGAAAAATATTTTAGTTCTGGACAGTGGATGTTCAGGACATATGACTGGAAATAAGGCCCTGCTATCAGACTTTGTGGAGAAAGCTGGCCCAAGTGTTTCTTATGGAGATGGCAACATTGGAAAAACTTTGGGATATGGCAATATCAATCTTGGGAATGTCATCATTAAAGATGTAGCTCTGGTCTCAGGACTTAAACACAACTTACTGAGTATAAGTCAAATCTGTGACAGAGGTTATCATGTTGATTTCTTTGCAGAACATTGTGAAATAGTTAGTAAATCTAAAGGAAAAGTTGTTCTAAAGGGATTCAGGCGTGGTAACATTTATGAAGCTAAGCTTTCAACAAGTTCTGATGGTTCTGCAATCTGTTTAGTGAGTAGAGCCTCAATTGAAGAAAGCTGGAATTGGCACAAGAAACTCTCTCATTTAAACTTCAACAAGATAAATGAACTGATCAAGAAAGATCTTGTGAGAGGACTGCCAAAATCAGTGTTTGCTCCTGATGGTCTTTGTGACTCATGTCAGAAGGCCAAACAAAGAAAATCTTCATTCAAGAGCAAGACTGAATCATCAATTCTTGAGCCTTATTATCTACTTCATGTTGATCTATTTGGTCCAGTGAATGTCATGTCTATTGCAAAGAAGAAATATGTGTTGGTCATAGTAGATGAGTTCACCAGATACACATGGGTGTATTTCTTGCACACAAAAAATGAAACTGCATCTATCCTGATTGATCATGTCAAACATCTGGATAAATTGATCAAAAATTCTGTGAAAATTTTGAGGAGTGATAATGGCACTGAATTCAAGAATCTGATAATGGAAGAGTTCTGCAAAAATCATGGAGTAAAGCAGGAATTTTCTGCTCCTGGAACTCCACAGCAAAATGGAGTTGTTGAAAGGAAGAATAGAACTCTCATTGAAGCTGCACGAACAATGCTTGAAGAAGCAAAGCTTCCAACCTATTTCTGGGCTGAAGCTGTGCAGACTGCTTGTTTTACTCAAAATGCAACACTCATTAACAAGCATGGAAAAACACCATATGAGATGGTGAAGAACAAGAAGCCAAATCTGAAATACTTTCATGTATTTGGATGTAAGTGTTTTGTTCTCAAGACTCATCCTGAACAACTATCCAAGTTTGATCTAAAAGCTGATGAGGGAATCTTTGTTGGATATCCACTTTCCACAAAAGCCTTCAGAGTCTATAATTTGAGAACAAAAGTGGTCATGGAATCTATCAATGTCTCTTTTGATGACAAGAAGATCACTGGACTTGAAGATTGCATTGATCATGATCAGCTGAGATTTGAAAATGAAGATTCATATTCTGATACCTTAAGTCCTGACAGTCTAAGTCCTGATACTGTAAACTCTGATGGATTAAACTCTGATGTTATTGAAACTGTGGTGACTACGTCAAAGGAAGATGCACCAATGCAGGGGGAGCATACTCAAGATATTATCACATCTCAAGAAGCATCAGAACACACATCTGGCTCTTCAAGTTCTGATTCGTCAAGTTCTGATAAGCCAAGTACTGATAGTGCTAAAAATCTAAATGCTAAAGAATCCAACTCAGAGAGCATAGTTTCAGGGGGAGCATCAGAAGATGAAAACGAAGACAGCATGAATCATGGGGGAGCATCCAGTTCTAGAGAAAACCTTCCATCTGCACGGAAGTGGACAAAATCACATACACCTGATTTGATAATTGGAAATCCTGATGCAGGTGTCAGAACTAGAACAGGTACTTCTAATGAATGTCTTTACAATTCTTTTCTCTCTCAGTCTGAGCCAAAGAAAGTGGAAGAAGCTCTTCAAGATGCTGATTGGGTGCAAGCAATGCAGGAAGAGTTGAATGAATTTGAAAGAAACAAAGTCTGGACCTTAGTGCCAAGACCTAAGAATAGATCTGTTGTTGGTACAAAATGGGTATTCAGAAACAAAACTGACAGTGATGGCATAATTGTAAGGAACAAGGCAAGGCTGGTTGCAAAAGGATATTCTCAACAGGAAGGAATTGACTATGATGAAACATTTGCACCAGTTGCTAGGTTAGAAGCCATAAGGATATTCATGGCTTATGCTGCTCACAAAAAGTTTACTGTCTTTCAAATGGATGTGAAAAGTGCTTTTCTCAATGGAGAATTGGAGGAGGAAGTATATGTTGAACAACCTCCAGGCTTTGTAGATTCCAAACATTCAGAGTATGTCTACAGGCTTGATAAAGCACTTTATGGACTTAAGCAAGCTCCTAGAGCATGGTATGAGACTTTAGCTCAGTTTCTTCTGGAAAGTGGATTCAACAGAGGAACTATTGACAAAACACTATTCTATCTCAACCATGGCAAGGACTTACTTTTGGTCCAGATTTATGTTGATGATATCATTTTTGGGTCTCCAAATGACAAACTTTGCAAAAAGTTTGCCAAACTAATGCAGTCAAGATATCAGATGAGTATGATGGGAGAACTTAGTTATTTTCTGGGCCTTCAAGTCAAGCAGAGTGAAGAAGGCACTTTTATTTGTCAATCTAAGTACACCAGAAACTTGCTGAAGAAATTTGGAATGCAAGACTATTCAAGTGCATCCACTCCCATGGCCACTGCAACAAAACTGGATAAAGATACTGGTAATTTAGTAGATATTACTGATTACAGAGGTATGATTGGCTCACTTCTCTATCTAACTGCTAGTAGACCAGATATCATGTTTGCTACCTGTCTTTGTGCAAGATTTCAAGCAGATCCAAGAGAACCTCACTTAACAGCTGTAAAAAGAATCTTTAAGTATCTTAAAGGAACAGCTGATCTAGGATTATGGTATCCTAGAGAATCAGATTTTAAATTAATAGGTTACTCAGATGCAGATTTTGCAGGTTGCAAAATTGACAGGAAAAGCACAAGTGGAAGCTGCCAATTTCTTGGAGGCAGATTGGTTTCTTGGTATAGCAAGAAACAAAAGTCAATTTCCACATCAACTGCAGAAGCAGAGTATATTGCTGCAGGAAGCTGCTGTGCACAGATTCTTTGGATGAAGAATCAGTTACTGGATTATGGGTTAACATATTTCAAAATCCCTATTTACTGTGATAATCAAAGTGCTATTGCTATGACAGGTAATCCAGTTCAACACTCTATGACAAAGCACATCAGCATCAGGTACCATTTCATCAGGGAACATGTGGATGAAGGTACAGTGGAATTGCATTTTGTTCCCACAGATCAACAAGTAGCAGATATCTTCACAAAACCACTATGTGAAGCTACCTTTACAAGATTGGTAAATGAACTTGGAATGATTTCAGGTTCTTTCTCTAAATCTGCTTAAACTTGTTCTATGTTATCAGACTTTATGATCAGTATTTACAGAATTAATCTCTTTGTGTATTCTGTGCTTAATTGATAAATGTTTTTAAGTAGTGACTATTGTCTGATATATATCTCTTAACTCTAATAAGTGATATATCTGTTTAAGTAATCATTCAATCCTATGAGGATAATTGTGCTAGATATTGACCTACTAGTCTTCAATAAACAAATGATCCCATGAAAGAAGTAATTATTTCTGTGGAAATCTTATGACACAAGCAAATTCTGATACTTGAGCTTAGTTTAGTTTACTTTATTCATCTTATTACTAAGTCCCAAATTAGAATAATGCTACTCATCTGTTTAAGTTCTGATTCTAGTAAAACTGCTGAATGTACTAAGTGCTGATAAACCTCACTTATCAAAAGAAGAAGAAAAAGAATCAAAGAATAATATCAGGTACTCCTTTGAGATCTAGAGTAAAAATGTGAATGGGACGACCCAAGTGCATAGATGGTATTAAGTAAATATGCATTAGAAAAGCAAAATATTTTCTTGGTGACTTTTCACACTCTATGATTACTGGAGAAATACTCTGATAATAGCATAAATTCTGATAAGCAGTCGTAACTCACTTACACTGAGAAGCCACTGTAAAATAGAATTTAAAAAGATGCATAAAATTAGCACAAAAATAGTTGAGGTGGACTCATGCATGAACTCATTTATCAGTAGGTTTCAGGATAATGACAGCTCTTTAGCAAAATTTTAATTATGACTTATTTTTAAGATGTACTGCAGTAAATCAGACTTTACTCTTTATTAGTTATTTGGCTTAATGCACACACAAATCACTCCATATGAATGATGAAATTTTTGTGGTGGTCTATGTTCTTTTAGACAAACAGTCACTGTGTCACCTTGCACAAATTCTGAGGACACGTTCTAGTTATATGTTCTGATGATTAAGTTCTGAAGACTATCTGAAAACTTACTAAGATAGATATTCCTTGTTCAAGTTAAGACATTATGTTCTGATGACTGTTAAGTTCTGGTATAGGTTTAAGTTCTGATTTTTCAGTCTAACCCTTTACTTGACTTATCTGTGAGTAAAATTTGGTAACAGTCTCAGATTAATTTAGAATATGATGAAGTGGAAGATTAATAGTCTATGGTTAGGACTAATGGCACTCGTCCTTGAACAGTTCACTCTTGTTACATGTGCACATTCCTTTTCAAATGACTGTTATTCTTTTTCAAGTCTAGGGAGACGAGGTAGACTTAACTCTATCTGTCAGCATTAAATATCTTCGCGTCTCTTGGCATTCTCTTGCCTATATAAACAGCCACTTCACATTAGCTTTTTCATCAATTTTTCTCACAATCTTAACTTCATATTCTTTTTCAAAAACATCATGGTCCGATTCAACATGTTTTTGAATTACCAAAATTTTCATATGGAGCTAAGCTGCGCCGACTGGCAGCAGGAGTGGCATGTAACTGCCATTCCTGAAGAGATATGGGGCTCTGTCCCACAGGCGGTGCTGAACCGACTTCTGTTCTTCGAGATGGACTACCAGATTCATCTTGATCGATTGGAGGAGGAAAGGCGGGAAGCTATCCGTCAGCAAGAGCGAATCATTCGACTCGCTATCTTGTTTGTCGGAGATAGGAAGAGGAAGATGACTTAATCTCGTCTTCTTCCTGTTCTTCTTCATCCTCAGCTTTGTCAGGCTTCTTAGCTAGGACTAAGGCTGTTGATGTTAGATTTAGAAGCTTAGGACAAGATTGTAAAAGTTCTGATGTAATTTCAATTTCATCAATGTATTATTTTGATATATTAATGGAATTTGTTTTTGTCTTATGATCTTGTCTCTGAGAAATTTTGATACGCATTGATAAATCCTGATAAATATTCTGATGATCGTATAAATTGTGTCTGACTTTAAGTTCTGATAATGTTTTATCAGTACTTACTTAACTGATTGATATTACTCATTCTCACACACAGTTTTTTTTTCAGAATATTGATATTGCAGAGTAAAATATTTGAATTAGTGGGAACGGTTTCAATTTTAAATTAAACTGATTCACCTTGATTAATGGAATCTAGGTAAGTGGAACGGTTTTTTTCCTTGAAAAACTGCAAGTGGGTGGTAACTATTCCTTATTTACCGTGCCCATTACTTTTTGCCTTCTCTATGTATAACAGGTGTCAAGGTATTTACCACTACTTTTAAATGCATGTCTTCCATGTGTCCTCAACGGTTACTTTTTGTGTATAAGTAAAAGAGAGCAAAGATTGTCAAATCTTTTATTTACCTTTCTATTTTATCTCTCTCTTTACTTTTCAACTCTCTCATCTACTGACGATTTTCGTTTAAGAGGCATTTTCTCAAACACATTACAGGTTACCGATTTCTTTCCAAACATAATGGCACCCAAGGACATTCTCTTTGATGGAGCAAAGTTTGTTCCTAATAACTTCTCTGCGATACTCAACACTACAGAGGCACCCTCTGAACTTCATTTCATTCAGGACTTTCTCACTAGTTCTGATATTGGGTTTGCTCTAACTGAGCCTACATCCATTTCTGGAGTTCAAGTACTGGAGTTTTGGAGGAGTGGAGTATATGACAATGGTGGTGCTCAAGGGTCCCCAAGTATAATATTTTCATCAGGGGAAGATGAGTATGTTGTGACTTTGTCTACAGTTAGACAGGCATTACAACTACCTGAGGACTGTGTTTATTCTACTGTTGATGACTCAGTTCTTCAACACATGATGGTTAGTCTGGGATATGAAGGAACATTGACCAAGCTTGGACAGTTGAAGAGATCTTTCATAAGGAGGGAATGGAGTTTCTTCTTTGATTGCATTACCAAAGCTTTCGCCAACAAATGTTCAAATTTTGATGCAATTCCCATATTCAGCCAACAAATCGGCCCCAAAATTTTGGTGATCTAATTCCATATTTCAGAATAGCTAAGAGAGCTTTTACTGATTTATTATCTTCTGATAATAAAAAGGCTGTGTTAAGACCCCTCTTAATACCTTTATCTGTCAAACAAGCCTTAATCACCTATGATCCTGTGAAGTACACTGCACTTTATCCTGATGTTCAAACATCAAAACCTGGTTCATCAGCACCTACCACCTCTATTCAGCCACCTCAAACCTCCCAACCATCTCTCAGAACATATCTCAAGTCCTATGTGAAGCCTACATCTTCTAAGTCAAAGATAACAAAGACTATTTCTCAAACACCTCAGAAGAAGAGGAGGATTACTTTGAGAGATGAATCAGATTCTGAGGAACAGATTCTTTCTTCAGAACCTGTGGTAAATGAAGCTGAGAAAGCAACTTCTCAGAAGGATTCTGATATTGGGGGTTCTAAGCTTCTCAAAAGGCTTAGACGAATGACTGTTCCTGAAACTCCAAAAGAATCCGAAACAAACAAGAAATACAAGAAACAGAGGGCACAAAGGCCAGTTTCAGATGATGAGGAGGAAGCAGCTAAGGAAGGGGATCAGGAATCTCTGATCTCACAAGAAAAAGAATTTGATCCAGTTACTTCTTCTCCATCTACTCCATCTCAGGAAACTGTATCTGACAAGGCTAATTTCCCATCTGTGTCTCTTGGTAATCAAGGCACAAGTGCTGATAATGCTGATCAACACTTAGTTATGCCTGGAGTAATTTTCTTAGAAGCTCCAACAACAACAAATCTTTTGCCAACACCTGTTACTGATGCTATTCAAACTCCGGAATTATCTAAGTCACCTTCTCTGCATCTAGACACTGATGATCAGACTTTAGGTGCGCATCAGGATATGGCTGTTGATCAGAACTTAGCATCAGATCAGCAATTAGAGGATGCTGAAGTCTCCATTGCTACTCACACTGCTATTATATCAGATGATACTGATTCTGTAAGTTCTGATGCTGCACATGCTGGAGATACTGGTGATGCTGCTCCAACTGCAGATACTGAAGCAGCAGGTCCTTCAGGACATATTCCTCTTTCTAAGTCTGAACTAGTAAAGCAGTTTGCTACAGCGGAACCACCAGTGCCTTGGAGTGAAACTCCTGCAGGTCAGGAGTGGACTAAGGAATGGAACTCAGTTTCATGTATTCCATCTACGTTACATCTTACTGAGCACTTGACTAAAGCTGATGAAATGTTAAATTCTGATGATTTCAAAACCCAGCTTCGTGTCACTGCATTGAGTACTAAACATCTACAAGGTCTTCATTCAACCACTCATGCAGAAATACACCAGATTCAGGAGAACTTAATCAAGCAGGAACAAGTTTGGAAACTTGATAAGAAAAAGTTCTTTCAACCTTCTATTGACAGGATTGCTTATATTGAGAAGACTCAAGATCGTCAACAAGCACAGATTGATCAAATTCTGCAAAATCAAGATTCTCAGCAATCACAATTGACTGAAATCCAATCTTCAGTGGAATTGCTTATCTCTCTTCTACTTCCTGCTGATGCCAAAAAGGGGGAGAAACTAATTAAGTCCAAATGCAAGGATGACAAGACACTGCAAGGAAAGGATGATGAAAAAGATGACCAAGGAAACTCTGGAATGGGTGGAGGTCATAGTCAAGGTAAAAGATTCTCATCAAGAAATGCTGAAATTGCAAGTCACAGGATAAGTTCTGATACTGGGAAGAGAATAAGTTCTGATACTGGTAAAAGAATAAATTCTGATGAACTTCTAGATCTTGATGAAGAAATGTCAAGACAGTTATTTCTTCAAGAAAATCCAGGAATGGACTTGGAAAGTTTAAAGGAAGAAGAAGCTAGACTTAAATCAAAGAAAGCCACATCTAAATCTGAAGCTTCTGGTAAAAAGTCACTTCCAAAACTTAAAGGCATTGTGATTAAAGAAAAGGCACAAACTGAAGCAACATTTGCTAAATCACAACCAAAGATAGATCCAAGATCCAAGGGTAAAGAAAAGGTTGGTGAACCTGTTAAAGTTAATGTACCTCCTGAAGATGAAGAAATTACTGATGACAAAGATAATCTTGCTCTGACTTCAAGAAAAGTTCTTAAAACAACCTCTGACATGGCTCAAGTTGTTCAGAGTCAAGAAATTAAAAGTTCTGATATTCAAAAGAAGCAAGTAACCTCTGACACAGCTCAAGTTAACTTGATATCAGAAGGAAGATCAAAAACACTCTTACCAGGATTCACTAAAGCAAAACAAACTCAACCTTTGAAGACTACTGCAAGTCGTTTTGAAGCTAGAGTAGTTACTGGAAAGGAAGCAAGAGATAAAACTGGATTGGGAAGTGCTGATGAAAGAAGAGTACACAACACTACCAATGATCCAACTTCCTTGAGTGAACCAGGTATTGGAGCAACTCCTGAAAGATTGAATCAACTGGAATTTGTAAAAATGGTTTACCATACCTACTTGAAGGAACACATCTTGTTGTATTTCATGACAGATGGTAGGGTATATCATATAAGACAAAATGTCATTCCATTGAAGTATTTTGAAGAATTGGAGCATGTATTATTCTTACTTCAAGTGGATGACAGATTGACAGGGACTGCTGCAAACTATTTGAAAGAACAGATTCAGAGACAGAAAAGACTTTATTCTGTTAAGTCTGACAGCATATATGTTCCAAAGTACAGAAATCACAATGGTGATATTGTTGATATGAAGCCTAATACTGCACAGATCAGAACATATCTTGGTATTAAGGGGCTTGAGTTTAATCTAGAGTCTGACAAAGCCTATGTCATAAGACTAGATCAGGAGTTGAGAAAAGCAAAGATTAATGATCTCAGAGCTGCAATATTTCAATCTGGTGAAGATACTGCAGAGCTTAAAGATGTCAAACGGAGAATGATTGATGAACTCAGATATGCTGAGAAATGTTTGTTGAAGAATTATCTCAGAACAACTCCTGACATCAGAGAGATCAGAAAATGATGAAGCCAAGTCGAAGATCTACAACTGCTTAAATTCTGATATTTATACAGACTGAAGTTGTTATCAGAAGTTGAAATTGGTAAAAGCTTTAAGGACTGTAAGTTGTAGTTATCTTGTCTTATTCTCATGCATTTGTACTTAATGTTTTTGACATCATCAAATATCTGTTAAACTTGTATATTTTGCTAATTTACAAGTTGGGGGAGATTGTTAGATATATTTGATAATGTCATGGCTAATATGTTTTATGTTTAGATTTCAGATCTTATTTGAACAGGACAAATCAGTACTTAACTGATCAGTACTTATACTGGACATCAGGACTTAAGAGATATCAGTACTTATGTTATCAGGAGATAAGCATCAGGAGATAGATATCAGAACTTAAGTGCTGAAGGACGATCAGATAAGGACAGCAGCTGATTAAAGATAAGAAGATCAAGATAAACATAAGAAGAGATATGCATGAAGAAGGAATTCCATAAAGAATGGAATACTTGGAATAAAAGATATCTGATTGATATATATTAGGAAGCAGAATTATATTCCATATCAATTAGCGATTATCTTGTAACTGTGTAATATATAAACACAGACATAGGGTTTACACTATAAGTGTTATCATTATCGAGAATATTATTTACTGTAACCCTAGCAGCTCTCGTGATATTTTGTTCATCACTGAGAGATAACGGTTCTAGATTGTAACAGAGTTTATTGTTTCAATAAAGTTTGTTTTCTGTTACATAAGTTCTTGAAGTTTGATTTGATTGTAATAAACACTGTATACACCCCCTCTACAGTGAAAGTGTGACCTAACATTCCCGGATAGAATTAAGCTAAGAGTGGGTCCGATAACCTATGAACAACAACATAAGTCGGAATTAAACCCCGGTCGCTTAAGAAACTAGACTTTAACCAATAACAGCCCTAACGTTCGCTTTCGCGCTTAACGATTCACTTAAGTCCCTCGAGTACCCTCGACTCCACCGTTTTTAATAAATTAACCATTAAGAGTTTTAAGGCGATTCTTTCGCGAGTACCTTACCAACTGCCTAATCCACTTAACATAATTGTTTCATACCCCAATTAGTCATTTAAAGTCCTTAACCAAGGTTTCAAAGTAAGGCGACGGGTAATGGTTCGTTCGCGAAACGCCGTTACTTAAAACGGTCGTTTCTCCTAAACCGTAAATCGGATTTAAGCAAACCACATATCAAAACGAAGCTTGAAACATGAACTATCTAATCATTGCAATGGTCAAAACCTAACAGTGAGTTCACGGGTCCTGATGTTAAGAACAAAAGCAGTCTAAGGTAAATCGGGCATTACGACGGCTATGTTTATGCGATTACCAAATTTGTACAACTCCAAATCAATCCACAATGAACCACAAATCAACCCATAACCACCAATACAACCAAACTCCATCCATACTTCATTAAAACAGTCCCCACATCTCAAAAGTTTTCAATTTATACTACCCCTAAACATGAACTAAAGCTATACTTAAGTTCATCAACTAATTACCAAGATTTACCATTCCAAAAACATGACAAAACCAACCAATCTCTAAATACACAACACCCATGCCTCTCATGAACAATAACAAAAAAAACCAAACTTAATACTCAAAGTAAAGTTAGGGTTTGGAGGGGTTATACCTTCCTTGGAGTGATTAGAGTAGCTAGGAAGCCTTAAGAAGCCTTGAGAGAGCTTAGGAATGCTTGGATCTTAAAGGAAATCAAAGAAAATAAAGTTAGTAATCTTGAAAACACTATTCATCATCTTCTTCCTTGATTTATTGGAAGAGATTCATGAAGAAATAGAAGCTTAAACTCCTAGGATATGCTTATCTAATCATAAGGAACCTTGGATAATTACCTTGCAATTTAACAAAGCTAGAATCTTGATTTTTGGAAATTTCTTCCTTGAAAACATGAAAAAGCCGAGAGCTCTTGCTTGGAAATGAAAAGTCAAGTTTGTGTTTATGATTTGCTTGGCTTGGTTGATGTTTTTTTGTTAATTGGATTATTACCATGGTAAATTTTGTATGGTTCACAATCAACCAACAACACACTTCTCTTTTGGTCATGCTTAGGTCATCATGGTATGTCATCCTCCCACACTTGTCCTCTTCTTGTTGGTGAGATGACATCACTCCCCACTAACCCTTTGATTAACTCCTAATCACTTGGCTAATGACCGCTGATCTGTTATACGGTTCGCTTAATTTTCGTTCTCGTTTATCGTTTGAGGGATCATACCCGGGATCTTATTACTTGGGTTCCCCTAAGCCTTTCTCAATACATTATATTCATTTTATGATCCTCTCTTATAATCCTTGAATTTAAATCCCTTTAATCATGTTACCTTATACTCAATTTTTTCGGTATCTGGTGGATTTTCGAGAAAAATCAAAGTGTTCGGATTTGGATTCTGACGATCTTTACATACACTTATATACCACATAGAGTACTAATAATATCTCAGAAGATCAATAAAAGAACCCCTACATAGTGTGGTATGAAAACTTTTCTTATTCAGCATAATCAGCAAAATCACTATTCATAAGGGTTTCAAAAAAATTCCAAAAATTGGGGTTATTATAGTCTCCCCTCCTGAAAAGGATTCCGTCCCGAAATCAGATAGAAAATGAATAGGGATACTCTCTTAGCATTGCACTTTCTAACTCTCGAGTAAATTTTCCCACATTGTGGTCCTACCACCAAACTCTGTTTAGTTTGATTTACCTTCTCCTAAGCACTTGTTCCTTTTCAATCTATAACCCTTCCTGGTTGCTCCATTTAGGTTACGTCGGGTTGCATGTCTATGCGCTCATATGCCCCTATTTGTCTGGCATCCGAATTATACTTCCTTTATATTGATACGTGGAACACGTTATGAATTTGCTACATGTTCGGGGGTAGGGCTAGCTCATATGCTAACTTCCCAATACGTCTTAATACCTCAAAGGGTCCAACAATTCGTGGGCTTAGCTTTCCTTTCTTTCCGAACCTCATTCATCCTTTCCAAGGGATACCTTTAACATTACTAGGTCCCCTATTTTCTATTCTTTGTCCTTTCGTGTCAAATCAACATACTTTTTATGTCCATCTTGGGCTACTACCAGCCGCCCTCTGATTAGATCTATTATATCTTTGGTCCTTTGGACCACTACTGGTCTGAGCATCTTGCGCTCTGTAATATCATCCTATCATAAGGGAGATCGACATTGTCTTCCCTCAAGGATCTCATAAGGCGATATCTCAATACTGACATATGATCTATTGTCGTAAGAAAACTCAATTCGTGTTAAGTGACCATTTCAAATTCTTTCAAGTCTATTGCGCAGACTCTCATCATAGCTTCTAGCATTATAGCTTTTTCTTCCCAATACCCATTCTTTTCCAGTTCATAGTCATTACTATCTTCCGTACATAATACTATACTGTTACACTTTTGCTCATTAACAACCTTAGTATCACGAACGCGTTAGATTCGGAATACCACCGCACTGATACTACTCCTTTCTAGCTGCTTCTATCTTTGAAAGCTTGATTCATCGTATAGAAGTAAAAGAATTTATTGAGAGATTACTATGATCATGAACACTTGTTATATCGCATAGTTAGTACAGAAGGTGGCCAGCCTTTAGTACTTGACAAGTAATTAAACAACATGTGGTATCCTACTAGGCTTCTATCACACAGATAGATAGTCATTCGGCAATACCTCCCCTTCTGGAAGGGTTGTTCTTCTCAGCTTACATGAAATGAAAAGAAGAGAAAAGAACGAATTGAAGAGAATTGTATATGAAAAAAAATACTGCCACAAATATCTGGCTTGGAATCTACCTCTGAACTATCGAGGTTTATCATAGGAGAACAAAACATATGTATCTATATCAATATCCAGTATTATCGCATCACATTTCACATGCTTAAATATTTTTGCTATTCCGTCCATCATTCTATGGACCCATGCTCTTCCTCGAGCTTATACACAATCACCTTTGAAACTCCCTCGAGATCGAAAATCGAATCTAGGATCTCATTCTAGACATCATCGTTACTAGAATTCTATGCTTGCATCACAACCTTCCTCGTATAGTCATACGACCCTCTATTGATAAGGAGGAATAAATATTCAATAGGTAAATAATCTACTTAATTAGTCTATTCAATGATAACTTATACATCACCACGACCCGATTAGTGGTACTCAATCTCAACATTCATTACAATACAACTCTCATAGTTGTCATTGTCTCATTATTCATAGACTCATTGGAGCATTACTATGGTCCACCACTGACCTACTGTAGTCATTCGCTTTCCATGAAGTCTTAATAGCTAAACATACGGAGTCCATACATATCGTATCGAATTCTTCTAAGGAGGTAACATGATCACCGTTCAAGATTCATGAAGAACACTCCTGATCCTGACGTACATTCATGACATGAAGCAGATAAAATGCAGAAGAGTATTAATGAAAGCAACGATAGTAGGTTAATACCATTCTAAATCATATGTCTATATTAGGAGACATGAAGCTCAAGGTTCATTTAGTCCTTTTTGAAACATGGTCCTGGCTTATTCTCAAGATAGTTCCTTCTAAGATAGATAGCCCGCTCATGGCGATTACACGAATTAAACCTTTACCAAACTACTATTACGGTTGGGTATTGCACAGTCAATAGAAGGAATGTCAATCTTCCAAACCATAATACAACCTTCACGGCTTCAACCATTATCACTGCATTCCTCTGGCACGAGTGCCTATAATTGCTCTCTTGCACTTAGAGTGTCGGCCACCTCATTGGCTTTTCCTGATAGTAATAGTTCCTTATAATCAATGTCTTTTAACCACCTTCAACTAAATTTTCTACCTCATTTCAATCACTGCTTATGTGAAAATGCTTTTCTTAAGTCCTGGTGAGAAAGAAAAAAAAATCACCATTTTTCCATAAGTCATTGCCTTAGTCTTTAGATGTGAACATTGTCACGGCTGACTCCCGATCATACTTAGGACGTCTCTTATCATAGGTCCTTCTTGTTTTCACCAATCTTGACCCTCATTGGGTCGATCTATACTTTCTTATGGTTCAACACGTGCCCCACCTGGCATTATTATAATTACGTCATATTTCCTTTATCAAAATTTCTATTCTTGAGAACTTTGAATATTACCTTTTTCCTTGTAAAACCTTTAAGGTTATCCTTGAATCGCTCCTCCTGTATTCCGTAGATACAGGGCATATCAAAATACCATTTACTAATACTAGAACCATTGTCTATGTACTTCTAAAAATTTTCTCTACTGATCTTTAAAGGTTGTTGTTACCATAATCCTTTTTAATTTATACTTCCAAAACTCATGATGTCCCTATTAAGGGCAAAATGCCAACCTTTATGCATTCCCCTAGGATTCATCTCAAGTTATCGAGGTTCTATCCTTAATTCCACCTTTAAAAAGGTACATGCATCCTTCCATGGATAAATCAAGTCATATTTCCTTGATAGATTATCTTATTCATCATTCCCACCTCGATAGTCTATAACTAATTTTATAATAGCATCTTTATTCAAATTGAGGTCAATCCATATGGCCTCCAAAAGATAACAATGGTTATCCGCTTTTCTCTCCTAATTTGGTAATGATAACATGGATGTTCTGGAAGATATTGGTCGTGTTCAACGTGAAAATCTTCTTAATAAATCCTCATGTATTTTTGTTGTTTATCTCAACAGTCATCTCAATGTTGGTATATCTTTCATACCTGACGTCTCCGTTTGTGGGTATCATGCCACCGGTCTTACACTTCACATTCTTGAAGGTCACTTTCTTCATCCAATTTTCCTAATTTCTTACTTTCTTGTCTCCTCAGTCTATCCGCGTCTCATTATTTATCCTTCGAACTATCTCAAGGTTTCCTCGAATCCTCCCAACTTAATGGGGATAAAATATATGTATCTCTTATGCCTTCAACCGTCAACTTTAACTCATGGTGAATCACCCTCATCCTGACGATAATATACTTTTCTATTTCTATTACTATGAGTCTTTAGGGTTTCCTCATACCCAACTCCCTTATCATTCCTCAAACTCTATTGCCTTTATATCCCTTTATACTCCTTCCCTTTTTAGTCTTTTATTTTCATTTCTATTACAACCATTACATGAACCAACACAACATAAGCATTGATTTCAAACATCCCGTCATTCTGGATTCGTGTCCTCAGAACGAATCTTGACAACTTTTACAACTTAGATTCATAATTCATCATACTCGCATGCCTTTGTTCTGGCTTTAAAGCTTTTACACTATCTCCATAACCTTGGGATTTACTTTCTAAAAAACAATTGATTGAACTTTAATCAGTTTATCATAACCTCTTGCTCCGTGCCTTTCTTGGCCTTTCACCAGTGGGTGGTCTCTCTCTTAGGAGGGTAAGTGACAAAAACAGTCTTTTGTGATTCGTCAATCCTTTAGAATCTCAAATGATTCCTATATTTGCTTTAGCCAGGCTCTTGCCTCGACTGGGTCAGCTTGTTCCTTGGAACTCTGAGAGCTTAGCGACTTAAAGAACCTGAAAGAATTTCTCACCGCATTGTTTCCTCAGGGTGGTGGTTGGGGATAATAGTCTAAGTTCTGTCTAAAAAGGTCCATAAATTGTCAAATAGGAGTACCGTCTCGGGTTTCCTTTCCTTACTCGACTTCCGTTTCCTTAGGCTGAACGTTCCCTCCTTCTCCCCATAATCGAGGTCATCCTACATGTTTTAAATCCTCATTTTCCACTTCATTATGTTATGGGTTCCTTCTATCTTGATGGCGACCTCCCTGACTATCACGTTCAGGGTTTGCTCTAAATCTTATTCCTCAAACTAGCTTTCATCTAAGATCTCATCTTTAAGCTCTTGAACATTTGGAACCCAAATTCTGTAGGAATACCTCATTATTCCCTTATCATCTTTCTCAGTATTAATCTCTTATCTATTTGTTGGTTCTCTTCCTTCATTCATCACTTTTTCTGGCACAATATGTTCTTTTCCAATATTTCGGGTTGTATTGCAATCTCAAATAGCTTATCGGTATCGGCTCCGGTTACGTTCACTTCTATTTCCATTTTCTCAAAATCTCTTATCAACTCTCTTAGAGACAATATCATCTTGAGTTTCTCCTTTCTACTAAGTGCATTAGCCACCATTTTGGCTTTCCCTGGATGATAAAGAATCTCATAATCGTAATCCTTGATTAGCTCTAACCACCTCATTTGGCGCATGTTGAGCTCTTTCTGCGTGAAAATGTACTAGAGCACTTATGGCTTGTGTAAATCTCGTACTTCTCTCCATACAAGTAGTGCCTCCAATCTTTAGGGCAAAACTATTGCCACGAGCCCAAGCTCATGGGTGGGGATATCGAATTTTATATTCCCTTAATTGTCTTGACGCGTACGCGATTACCTTGTTGTGTTGTATAAGAAGCACCCTAATTCCTTATGCGAAGCGTCACTACACTTCACAAAATCTCATATTCCATCCGGCAACGCCCACATAGGGGCCGTCACCAACCTTTGCTTCAGTTCTTAAAAGCTTTTCTCATATTTCTCTGTCCATTCAAACTTCTCAGTCTTACGAGTAAGCCGCGTTAAAGGGCTACTATCTTTACAAACTTGAACGAACCTCCGGTAGTGACCGGCCAATCCTACCTCTGGTAGTTCCCCTAACCATTGTCATCAATTCCACAGTGGTCCTTTATTCATTCATGTTAGGATCCTCCACGGGATCCTCCTCAGCAACAATCCCTTCTAGGACAACATCCTCAACCGCTACATCCTCAATATGAACATCATCCGGTCCTGCGTTAGGACGCTCTATCGGATCCACAATCCGATCTCCAATTAGTAATAAAACATCATCACGCTGTTGCTCCTCAACCTCAAGGTTCGGAGTCCCGCTACCATATACGATAACGAACTACGCCTCTATCACGATATTTATAAGGGTTCCCATAAGGGTTTTAACTGTCAGTACTACGTTAGGTATCCCGACTATGAACTTGGCAAAAGTTCTTATTATCTTAGTGAACTTATTATCTTAACGTCATATCATCTCTGAGGTTTATAACGCTTAGCTCTGATACCATTTCTGTAACACCCCAAAATCCGGGGTCGGGGATCCAGGTTATCACGAGTTCCATTTCCCTTATCAATACTTAATCTTAACAGTCAACCAACTACTGCGTACTGTGACCCCATAATATACACACACACACCGCAAGTTATAGTCTCAGAGATGAATACCAAAAATAACACAAGTCATTTTATTCCACAATTATAAACCATTTCAACTTAAAAAGGGTTACTGAATAATTTACATATTCTTTGCCATTATTACAATTCATAAATATACATAAGTCTGGTACATCGAAATTTGAAAGCCTAGCCTATTGGTAGATCCTACCTCAACTACACGGCATCAACGCCTACAGGAAACTGCGGAACGTTTCCTATCTGCTCGCGAATTGGGAGCTCGATCCTGTTCATCTTGTCTATCTGTTGTTGTGTGATGAAAGAAGAAAGCAAGGGTGAGCAACAAGCCCACCAAAATAATATGTAGAATAATTAACAATATATGAGCATTCTCATAGTACTCGAAAAAGTCTTGGTCAAAAGAAATGAACCAAGTTTGATCTCTTATGCGACCAAGTCGCAAAATATTCAGTATATATACATATATATACTTTTCACAATCTTTGAAATCCTCTGACCTGTATAATATACACAGAGTTCCGGTTTATAACTGTATAAAAATATCGTTGCAAGGTGATCTCATATATCTAACCTTGTCTCAACGTTTTTCTGAAAATCTTTGTCATGCATAAGATAATCAATAACTTATAAGTTGAAAAGATGAAGTTACAAGATACCCTAATATACTTATATCTTTCCCAAATACTACTTGAACTACCACCGTTCAAGTTATAATCAGTTTCAAAAGTTCATCACATAGATGAAACTACAAGATAAGACTTGAATAGATTCAATCCTTGAAATATCATTATAAATAATAAAGTTACGAGATACTTCATTAAGTCCCGATATATATATACACCTATATATACATTTCATACACTCCTTTAAAACCTCTGTTATGAAAACAATAACTGAGTTGTAATATCCAATGAATTTAGAAAGGAGAAAACCTTGGCATAAACCTGATATCTTGCTGATCAGACAAATATACCAATAAGTAACCTTTTATACTAGTAGATGGACGAATTCCCCAATGGTCATCACCCTGGTCGCAATAGGACCTTATGCTGGACTGCCACTCAGCCACTTACACATTTGATGGACTCCCACTAAGCCACTTATACTTTCATGGACGCCCACTGAGCCTATGTTGCTTATGGCGACTCAATAGATGGACTTACTTCCCGAACGTTGGGTAAGTAATCAATTCATTTACCAAAACAGCAATATATTAGATCTGAAAACGAGTTTTGGGATCCGCTCTAACTTTTAAAAATCATTTTGAAGACTCGAAAACATTTTTAAGAATGTTTGGAGTAATTCTGATTTAATAAAATAAATCAGTCCCAATATATTAGATAATATCTGAATATTATTATTTAAATAATATTCTCATAAGGGATAATCTTTATAAAAATAATTTGAAGTACAAGTTTAAAATCTTATACTTGAAATGAATAATAAATAACCAAAGATATACTTATACAAAAGTACGATCTTTATTTGTATAATCGAAAATAAGTTTGATTTTCAAAACATCATTCTTTAATAAAATAAAGAATATTATTTAGTAAATAATCAGAGTTATAAGTCCTCGAATGAAACTTCAAACTAATATTCATTAAATAGAATAAACAGAGTCATAAGTCCTCGAATGAATATTCAAAGTAATATTCATTAAATAAATAAGCGGAGTCATAAGTCCTCGAATGAATATTCAAAATAATATTAATTAAATAAAATAAAGATATCGAATAAACCTTATTCGATTAATAGTTTTGAAAACTATATCAATATATATATATATAAATATATATATATATAATATACTCGGGAACATCGACTCCCGGTTTTAGAAAATGTTCACCTTGGGCCCCCTATACTAAGGGTATACGCAACTACTGCTTATCTCTAGCATAGGTATTATGCAGTTTATAAGCATTTGAATCAAAAATTAGATATCAAGATTACAAAAATAGGCATGCATATATACCATATCAACATGCTCCAATATATCGCATGATATGCTAATAACAATCATGCATTTATCACAAGATAATGCATATACATTTATACATCACAACAATAGTATAACGGGTAGAAAACTTGCCTGAGTGTTCCCGGATAGACTTAAGATTAGAGTGGGTCCGATAACCTATGAACAACAACATAAGTTGGAATTAAACCCCGGTCGCTTAAGAAACTAGACTTTAACCAATTAGAGCCCTAACGTTCGCTTTCGCGCTTAATGATTCACTTAAGTCGCTCGAGTACCCTCGGCTCCACTATTTTTAATAAATTAACCATTAAAAGTTTTAAGGAGATTCTTTTGCGAGTACCTTACCAACTGTCTAATCCACTTAACATAATTGTTTCATACCCCAATTAGTCATTTAAAGTCCTTAACCAAGGTTTCAAAGTAAGGTGAGGGGTAATGGTTCGTTCGCGAAATGTCGTTACTTAAAACGGTCGTTTCTCCTAAACCGTACATCGGATTCAAGAAAACCACATATCAAAACGAAGCTTGAAACATGAACTATCTAATCATGGCAATGGTCAAAACCTAACAGTGAGTTCAGGGGTCCTGATATTAAGAACAAAAGCAGTCTAAGGTAAATCGGGCATTACGATGGCTATGTTTATGCGATTACCAAATTTGTACAACTCCAAATCAATCCACAATCAACCACAAATCAACCCATAACCACCAATACAACCAAACTCCGTCCATACTTCATTACAACAGTCCTCACATCTCAAAAGTTTCCAATTTATACTACCCCTAAACATGAACTAAAGCTATACTTAAGTTCATTAACTAATTACCAAGATTTACCATTCCAAAAACATCACAAAACCAACCAATCTATAAATACACAACACCCATGCCTCTCATGAACAATAACAAACAAAACCAAACTTAATACTCAAAGTAAAGTTAGGGTTTGGAGGGGTTATACCTTCCTTGGAGTGATTAGAGTAGCTAGGAAGCCTTAAGAAGCCTTGAGAGAGCTTAGGAATGCTTGGATCTTAAAGGAAATCAAAGAAAATAAAGTTAGTAATCTTGAAAACACTATTCATCATCTTCTTCCTTGATTTATTGGAAGAGATTCACGAAGAAATAGAAGCTTAAACTCCTAGGATATGCTTATCTAATCATAAAGAACCTTGGATAATTACCTTGCAATTTAACAAAGCTAGAATCTTGATTTTTGGAAATTTCTTCCTTGAAAACATGAAAAAGCCGAGAGCTCTTGCTTGGAAATGAAAAGTCAAGTTTGTGTTTATGATTTGCTTGGCTTGGTTGATGTTGTTTTGTTAATTGGATTATTACCATGGTAAATTTTGTGTGGTTCACAATCAACCAACAACACACTTCTCTTTTGGTCATGCTTAGGTCATCATGGTATGTCATCCTCCCACACTTGTCCTCTTCTTGTTGGTGAGATGACATCACTCCCCACTAAACCTTTGATTAACTCCTAATCACTTGGCTAATGACCGCTGATCTGTTATACGGTTCGCTTAACTTTCGTTCTCGTTTATCGTTTGAGGGATCATACCCGGGATCTTATTACTTGGGTTCCCCTAAGCCTTTCTCAATACATTATATTCCTTTTATGATCCTCTCTTATAATCCTTGAATTTAAATCCCTTTAATCATGTTACCTTATACTCAATTTTTTTGGTATCTGGTGGATTTTTGGGAAAAATCAAAGTATTCGGATTTGGATTCTGACGATCTTTACATACACTTATATACCACATAGAGTACTAATAATATCTCAGAAGATCAATAAAAGAACCCCTACATAGTGTGGTATGAAAACTTTTCTTATTCAGCATAATCAGCAAAACCACTATTCATAAGGGTTTCAAAAAAATTCCAAAAATTGGGGTTATTACACTATGCTAGCATGGCAAGTTCTAAATCTCAAGATTCACTGTCGCTTCACAAGAGATTAACAGGCTATCTTACATGTTCGTGACACACATAAGACGAATAAGCACAACCTATACTAGATATCATACAATCACCACATACCAAGGTAATAAACAATTAACTAAAGAAATCCATAGTAAATCCGCTAGGATCACATAATCACAATTTGCCCATAATAGAACTCATCATCACCATGGGTTCATATGAAAGCATGATAAAAACACAATGATATAAAGATTAAAAATACTTGATAAATAATGAAGTACGTCACAAGAGTATTAAGGTTCAAAGCATAAAGAAAACTAGCATCCACAGTTACAACGAATTAAAAGAATCACAAGATAAACGTATGCTTCCTCTTCTTCGTTGTTGCGTGCTGAAATGGTCTTCTCAATCTTCTTGCCTTCGCTCTTGATTATCTCCTCTATCAAGAAAACGTCTTCCCATAACGTTTATATAAAAACCCAAGAGAACCAGCGCTGACAGAAGCCCAATTGTAATAGAATTAATAAAATCCAGATTCTAAAATTCCGCCCGCACGCGGCCGCCTGCTAGCGCGAGGCTGCCTGCTCTCTCCAGGAGGGCACCTGCTACCCTTCTGGAAAATATTTTATTTTGCTTCTGTTTTTGCTGATTTCTTCGCTCATCTCCCCTAGACTGATTCCAAGCATTTCCTTAAGCTTTATTTGATGAAAACCACCTATTTAAGTAAGTTATACCCTGAAATGCAAAAACACTAGAAAACGCGTCAAATACACAAAATACTCGAGTTCAAGACACTAATTCAAGCCTTTATGAGACGCTCTAAGTGGTATAAAATTCCACTTATCACACTCCCAAACTTGAATCGATGCTTGTCCTCAAGCATCGCAGACTCAAAAATAGAATAAATACATGCATGAATGCAACTTATATGAATGCAGCAATCCTCATCGCGATGACTAAACCAACCAACACATGACATATCAATAAAATGCAATTAGGCGAGTAAAGATCAATCAAATCACGCAAGCTAACATACAACTAGAAACGTGGTGTGTGCGAATGCTTAACAGATATGCTTCGAAACTAGATCAATCACCATAACTTAATTATCCTCAAGGCAATCACAACCTTATACGAAGAATATATTCTAGACACAAAATGACTTATAACACTTCAAGATTATTGGAGTTTATTACGGAATTATGCTTTTATTCAACACATAAAACAAATGCTTATTTGATCGTGCAATGAGTGAGGTCCACAAACTACTTATGCAATGGTACCCATTTAGCGAGCACTAGGTTAGCGGATCCCAGACTATAAAAGCCTTAGGTCACTAGGCATAAAGTCCCCTAAGAACTTAATAACTCGAATACCAAAGAGCTCACTCGTGATCAATTGTGCATTAACCATATTTTTTCTTTCTTTTCTTTTTTTTTTCCTTTTTTTTCCTTTTTCTTTTTTTTTAAATTTCTGAGTAAGTGCGTTTCGCTCCATTTTGCTCAACCCTAGACTACTCATATACAATACGAGCCGACTACTAGCCATTTGACGCCTAGCCACAACTAACAATGGATTCCAATTTTTTCCAATTTTTATCTTTTCATGTCTTTTATCATTAAGAGCCTATCATGCATTCTAAGTATAAGCAATAGATTAACCTCAAAAACCATCAAATCATGACAAAAATCTAGTCCTTAAGCATACTATAAGACTTAGTGAAATTATAAGTGTTTCTAGCATGCATATCAACCTAACAAGATTCAACATCACTCTAATGCTATCACTACACTCGCATCAATATCACATATTAATCGGTAAAGCAACACAAAGGGATCATGGTGTATGCATGAGCTATATGACATGATAAATAAAGCTAAAAAAAACTATAAAAAAAACTATATGGAAAAAATATGCAACTAAATGAGCTAAAATAATCATGAAAATGCAACTACATGACACACACCCAAATATGTTCCTTAACTACCACCCCCAAACTTAAAATCTTCACTGTCCCCAGTGAAGGTAATAGAAACGAACACAGGGTATACCTACTCAGACGAATCATCATCATCATCATCATCACCCTCAGAGGGTGGAGTATCAGGAGGTGGATAAGCAGAACCCTCACCATAAATGGGCCACTGGATGTTAGCTCCAAGGCCTCTAAATGCAGTCCCAAGTGCTTGGGTGAGCTCCTGCGCAAACCGACTCTGCAACTCATACATCATATCCATCCTCCTCGAAAGCCTCTTGTACTGGACATCAGCCATTCCCGAACCATCTCCTCCCTGAGCTCTCGAAGAGCCTGCCACTCTCTGAACCTGACTGGGCCTAGTCATAGTAGCACCAGCTGCTGGAACTCCTCCTGGAAGGTGATACCCCAAACCATGTGGCTCGGGCTCTCCACCCATCCACTCATGCATCACATTCAAAGTCGATGAATCAATAGGAGCGGCCAGCATCTGTAGTTGCTCATACGAAGGCCACTGAACTCCAACTGCTTTGCAAAGCTTCATGACAATAGAGGCATACGGGATAGAATATTGCGATTTCCCCCTCAAAAATTTCAAAATCCCTTGGTAGATGTACTCACCAAGGTCCACATAATATTCATCATTCAGAATTCCCCATAACAACCTCGCCCTCTCCATTGTAGCCTCATATGAATGCAAAGAAGGAAAAATATTAGCACACATAAATGCATTCCAAGCACGAGCATACCTGTTCATCGCGACAGCAGGGAAATTACGATACACGTTGGTTCCCCTTTAGAACTTCCACATTGTGCCCGGCCGACAGAGAGTAGCAATAATCAAGTCCATATCAAAGTCCCCAGGGGTCTTTTCATTCCAATGCTCCACTTGTGGTTTCCTTTGTCGCTGTCTAATTACCCGGCGAATCGCCTCGGGCTGATAATCAACAGTAAGCCCACGAACAACAGAAAACCCATTCTTGTCGGCCTTGGCGTTTGCATAGAACTCGCGAACAATACTCAGCGGAACCGCCTCAGGTGACTCGCAGAATGTAATCCATCCCTTCTCAGCAATCATCGGTAGCAAATCACCATCCCTCTCTAATGGAAAGAACCCGCTCTCCCTAATAATAGGCTTAGTCAGAAGCTTGGTGTACTCTTCTTCAGCAGCCCTATCCAACAATCGGGGCCTCACAACAGTATTCCTCGAAGAATCAGTAGCAGTCGGGTTGGTGCTGCTGCTACCCACAATTCCTAATCTCTTTGGGGCCATGAAAACTGAGAATAAGAGTTGGAGAGTTTATGTTTAATTTTTAGGAGAGATTTTATAGAGTTGAAAATGTGTGGGATGTGTATGTAGAGGTTGTATGTATTTATAGGGAAAAATTAGGGTTAGAATTTGATTAGGAGTGGGGATTGTGGCTAAGTATGGGGAGAATTCGTGGGTTAATGGGTGATATGGCTCCTGTAAATCTTGTTTTTATTTTTGTTGTTTTTTATAGGCTGAAAAATGATTTTTCAAAAATCAAGGTCGTTAGCAGGCGGCTAGCGCGCAGCCGCCTAATCCTAGCAGGCGGGCGCATGCAAGGCTTCTGGAAAAAAATTCTGCCAACTTTTTTCGGATTTTTTTTAGGTTGTTGGATAAAGTATTAGATTCTAAGGTGTCCTATGGTCTCATATCTTGGGCTGCCTCCCAAGAAGCGCTTCTTTTACGTCATTAGCTTGGCGTGGAGTTATGCGATCAAATTTTAAATAAAACGGCACTAACCACTTCACGATTTGCCGTATCCCCAATATAGTGCTTCAATATCTGACCATTTACTTTGAATGCTTGGCCCATATCGTTCTCAAAAATCTCCACCACTCCATGTGGAAACACAATTTTGACGATAAATGGTCTAGACCACCTTGATTTCAACTTTCCAGGAAAAAGTCAGAGACGATAGTTAAATAGAAGAACTTGTTGCCCTGACATGAATGACTTAGGCGATAGCTTCCTGTCATGCCACCTTTTTACCTTTTTCTTATACATTTTTTTGTTTTCGTACGCTTGAAGTCGAAATTCATCAAGTTCATTTAACTGAAGCATTCTCTTCTTCCCAGCTGCATCTAGATCAAGGTTTAACTTCTTCAATGCCCAATAAGCCTTATGCTCAAGCTTCGCAGGTAAATAACATCCCTTACCATAGATAAATTGAAACGGGGACATCCCAAGTGGAGTCTTGTATGCTGTTCTATTAGCCCAAACAGCTTCATCGAGCTTCAAAGACCAATCTTTCCTTGACGGACAAACGACTTTCTCTAGAATGCACTTGATCTCTCTATTAGACACTTCAGCTTGACTATTAGTTTACGGATGATAGGAAGTAGCAATACGATGATTCACATTGTAGCGTTGCATCATAGAAGTGAACTTACGATTCTAGAAATGCGACCCTTCGTCACTTATGATAACTCGTGGCATTCCAAACCTTGTGAATATCTGCTTATGAAGAAAACTCAACACTACCTTTGCATCATTAGATGGTAGAGCCTTGACTTCTACCCATTTCAAGACATAATTGACTACCAGCAAGATGTACTAATTATTACTGGACGAGATAAATGGTCCCATAAAATCAATTCCCCAAACATCGAAGGCCTCAACTTCAAGCATCACATTTAAAGGCATCCCATCCTTTTTGGTAAGATTCCCAACTCTTTGGCAACGATCACACCTTAAAATGAACTGATGTGCATCCTTAAACAATATAGGCCAGAAAAAACCTGCTTGAAGAATATGAGCTACTGTCTTTTCACCACCATAATGTCCACCATAAGCTATGGAATAACAGTCTCGTAATATCCCCTCCGTCTCACAGAATGGGATACATCTCCTGATGATCTGGTCAGCTCTTTCTCTAAACAAATATGGTTCATCCCACATGTACCACTTCACCTCATGCAGAAACTTCTTCTTTTAAGCTGCATTCATATTAGGAGGCATTATATTGCTAACAAGATAGTTCACAATGTCTGTGAACCACGGCTCTTCCTCTCGAATTGCGAACAACTGCTCATCCGAAAAAGATTCGTTGATCAATGTCTTATCATGTAAAGTAGAATTGGGATTCTCCAATCTAGAGAGATGGTCAGCTACTTGATTTTCAGTACCTTTTCGATCCTTGGTCTCTAACTCGAATTCCAGTAGTAAGAGAACCCAACGAATAAGTCTAGGCTTTGAATCCTTCTTTGAGACCAGATAGCGGATGGCAGCATGATCAGTGAACACTGTCACCTTTGTCCCAAGTAGATAAGATCAAAATTTTTCAAAACCAAAAACTATAGCCAATGGCTCCTTCTCAGTAGTGATGTAGTTCAGTTGGGCTCCATTTAGCGTCTTTCTAGCATAGTAGACCACATAAAAGATATTAGATTTTTGTTGCCCAAAAACTGCTCCCGCTGCATAATCACTTGCATCACACATCATCTCAAAAGGTTCTCTCCAATCCGGTGCCATGATAACTTGTGCGGTGATTAAACTCTTCTTGAGAGTCTCGAATGCTACCAAGCATTCATCGTCAAATTTGAAAGGCACATCTTTTTCGAGCAAATTGCACAACGGCTTAGATATCTTAGAGAAGTCCTTGATGAAATGCCGATAAAAACCCGCATGACCAAGAAAGCTACGGATTTCCTTCACAGAAATAGGTGGCAGAAGATTTTCAATGATGCCCACCTTGGCTTTATCCACCTCAAGACCTTTACTGGAGACCTTATGCCCAAGAATGATGCCTTGTTGCACCATGAAGTGACATTTTTCCTAATTGAGCACCAGATTGGTTTCAACACACCTTTTGAGCACCAAATGGAGATTATTTAAGCATTCGTCATACGAATATCCAAAGACGGAGAAGTCGTCCATGAATACTTTGACATTATTTCCAATCATATCAGAGAATATGGCCATCATGCATTTTTGAAAAGTGGCAGGTGCACCACATAAGCCAAAAGAAACTCTGCGAAAAGTAAACATGCCAAATGGACAAGTGAAGGTGGTCTTCTCTTGATCTTCTGGTGCAATGCAAATCTGATTGTAGCCCGAATAGCCATCCAGAAGACAATAATTCTCATGACCAGCCAACCTGTCAAGCATCTGATCAATGAATGGAAGAGTGAAGTGATCCTTCCTCGTGGCTTTATTCAACTTCCTGTAGTCCATGCATACCCTCCATCCTGTGACTGTTCGAGTAGGGATGAGCTCGTTCTTCTCATTTGCTAGCACAATAATACCTCCTTTCTTAGGTACACATTGTACGGGGCTCACCCAAGAACTGTCGAAAATAGGATATATGATACTTGCATCCAGCCATTTTAGAATTTCTTTCCTCACCACTTCTTTTATGATAGGATTAAGCCTTCTCTGTTGCTCAACAGTCGGCTTGCTACCTTCCTCTAGAATAATTTTATGCATGCAGTACGAAGGGCTGATCTCTTTTATATCTGGTATTTTGAATTCTTTCAAAATCCTGAAGAGCTTGTCCTCATCACTACCTGAGAGGTCAGATGCAATAATAACAGGCAAAGTAGATGCATTACCTAAAAAAGCATACCTCAAGTGTTCAAGCAATGGTTTAAGCTCCAAAGTAGGTGCTTCCTTAATAGATGGTTTGAGCTTTCCCTCAACATTCTTGAGATCAGTATTTCCCAGAGATTCAAATGGCACGTCTAGCTTTCATTTCTAAGGAGAAGCATTTAGATATTTTAGCTGCTCATTGCCTTCCTCATCTTCACTGTCAAAATCCCCCAATAAGGCTTTTTCTAAGGCATCAGACCTTAACACATGATCAAGTTCTGAAATAACTGCAGAATCGACCAAATCCACCTTGAAGCACTCCTCATCTTTTGGAGGGAATTTCATCGTATTAAAGACATTGAATGTCATATCTTGATCTTGCACCCTCATAGTGAGTTCACCTTTTTGCACATCTATCAAGGTACGGCCTGTAGCCAAGAACGGTCTTCCCAAGATTATGGGAATCTTCTTATCTTCCTCGAAATCTAGAATGACAAAATCTGCAGGAAATATGAGCTTGTCCACCTTTACTAGCACATCCTCCACAATGCCTCGTGGGTATATAATCGAACGACCAGCCAATTGTAGAGACATGTAGGTGGGCTTCGGATCAGGCAAATTCAGCTTTCTGAAGATAGAAAATGGCATCAGATTGATGCTTGCTCCCAAATCGCAAAGGCACTTGTCAAATGACAACTTGCCAATGGTGCAAGGAATGGTGAAGCTACCTGGATCCTTAAGCTTTGGAGGTAACTTTTGTTGCAGCACGACACTACACTCTTCCGTCAGAGCAACAGTATCAAGATCATCCAGTTTCACCTTCCTTAAAAGATTACCTTTCATGAATTTCACATAACTAGGCATTTGCTCAAGAGCCTCAGCGAAAGGTATGTTAATGTGAAGTTTCTTGAACACCTCCAGAAACTTACCAAATTGCTTGTCCAGCTTTTGTTTTTGCAATCGCTTAGGAAAAGGTGGTGGAGGATAGAGCTGTTTCTCCCCTGTAGTACCCTCAGGCAGAGTGTGTTCAACAGTACTCTTCCTTGGTTCCCCCTCTTTCTCCTTTTGTATTCCTTCTTCATCTACATCTTCAACTTCTCTATCTTTTGCTTTTTCAGCATCAGCAACTTTTCCACACCTTAAGGTGACAGCTTTGACTTGCTCTTTAGCTTCCTTCCTGCCTGGCACTTCAGTATCGCTGGGAAGTGTGCCGGGTTGACGATTGAGCAAGGCATTGGCTATTTGTCCAATTTGATTTTCTTGATAGAAACAGCCTGACTTTTGCATAACAACTTTAACTCCTCGAAATCAGCACTAGAAGGTGGAGTAACACCTCCTTGTTGAGAATATGTTTGCCTTTGAGAAAATTGCTGAGGTTGATGGAATCCAGGTGGATTAAATTTAATACTTGCAGCTTGCTAATATGGTTGCTGAACAACATTCTGATTATTGCTCCAGCTGAAATTGGGATATTTCTGTTATTGGGATGATAAGTAGCGGGCACAAGCTGCTGCAGTCTCTGAAAATTGTTCACATACTGAATAGATTCATTAACAAGAGAACACTGATTCATAGTATGAGAGCCTGTACAAAGCTCACAGACACTAACTATTTGATTTAATCCATAGTTGGCTAAAGAATCGACCTTCATAGATAGCGCCTGGAGCTGCGCTGCAATAGCTATAGCTGCATCAACTTCCAGAATACCTGCTACCTTCCCAGGCATCGTCCTTTGAGTTAGGTTTTGATACTCGTTTGCAACCAAAGTTTCAATGAGATTATAGGCCTCGGTAACTTTTGTCCCACAAGGCACCTCCAGAAGCTACATCGAGCATGGGCCAAGATTGGGCCCCCAAACCATTGTAGAAACCAGTGATCACCATCCAGTCAGGCATACCATGATGTGGACACTTTCTCAACATCTCCTTGTAGCGCTCCCAAGCCTCGCACACAGATTCTCCTTGTTGCTACGCAAACTAAGTAAGAGCACTCCTCATAGCTGCAGTTTTGGCCATTGGATAGAACTTCACCAGAAACTTTTGTGCAAGATCTTCCCAAGTAGTGATGGACCCAACTGGTAAAGAATGTAACCAGTCCTTAGCTTTGTTCCTCAGAGAGAATGGGAAAAGCCTCAGCTTGATAGCCTCATCAGTAACACCATTATACTTGAAAGTACTACAGATCTCGACAAAATTCCTGATATGCATGTTGGGATCTTCAGTCGCAGCACCTCCGAAAGAAACAGAATTATGCACCATCTGAATAGTGCCCGGCTTAATTTCAAAAGTATTGGCCTGAATAGACGGATGAATGATGCTTGACTAAATGTCATCAATTTTAGGCCGAGAAAAGTCCATAAGAGTTGGATCAACTTGAACTACACGATCACCCATTATTTCAGGTTCTTTCTTTTCACTCTCTTTATCCGAATCTCCAAAAACTATCTTCTCCGGAAAGTCAAGAGCTGTATCTGTCTCCTCATCTTTATCCAGATTTCTCTTCCGAGTGCGAGAACGTGTTTGCATAAACGCTCGCTAGAGTACCTGAAACACAACCGAAAGCAGTAAGTATCAAGTCTTAATCAATGAATCCTAGTGACCACTGATGGCAAGTACATAAACTAAACAAATTAACACCGAGTCCCCGAAAGCGGCGCCAAAAACTTGTTAGGCACAAAGCATGCGCTAAATAATTCACGTAAGTGTACGCGTTCGCAAGTAACATAGAATGATTTCTAGTTCGTTCCCACAGAAACTCTGATTAATTATATCTAATTAACACTTACTCACCAATGTATGATTATTCTTCAATGTCAAGATAATAACAATTAAGGTTGGTTAACTAATAATTACTACGAGAATTAAACACTTAAATTAACAATATTAAACACACATGAGATCCTGACTTCATTACTACTTCATTCAATAGTTATTGTTATTACCCTTAGCATGTAATGGTGATGATATGTTAGATATATTTGATAATGTCATGGCTAATATGATTAATGTTTAGTTTTCATATCTTACTTAAATAGGATAAATCAGTACTTACTGGAAGTCAGGACTTAAGGATATCAGTACTTATATTATCAAAAGATAATCATCAGAAGATGGATATCAGAACTTAAGTACTGAAGGATGTTCAGATAAGGACAGCAGCTGATTAAAGGAAAGAAGATCGAGACAAACATAAGAAGAGATATGCATGAAGAAGGAATTCTATGAAGAATAGAATACTTGGAAGAAAAGATATCTGATTGATATATTTTAGGAAGCAGAATTATATTCCATATCAATTAGAAATTATCTTGTAACTGTGTAGTATATAAACACAGACATAGGGTTTACACTATAAGTGTTATCATTATCGAAAATATTATTCATAGTAACCCTAACAGCTCTCGTGATTTTTGTTCATCACTGAGAGGTAACAGTTCCATACTGTAAAAGAGTTTATTATTTCAATAAAGTTTGTTTTCTGTTACTTGAGTTATTAAAGTTCGATTTGATTGTAATTTACACTGTATTCACCCCCTCAACAGTATGTGTGTGTGTGTGACCTAACATGATATTAATCGAACAACACGAAACTGATAAACTCCAACTTTCATTGTATGAATACCATTCTACCAAGCATCCACAATTAAGATAGAAGTTCAATAGGCATCAATTATGTTGAGACCCTATATGTCTACATAATTTGACAATATAACGATTTAAGCGCAAGTTATTCATGATGATTACACAGGGCAAGTAAAATGGTTAGAATTACCCACTAATCATGCATACAATACATGAACCTATGCTAGCATGACAAGTTCTAAATCTCAAGATTTAATGTCGCTTCACAAGAGATTAACAGGCTATCTTACATGTTCGCGATGCACATAAGACGAATAAGCATAATCTATACTAGATATCATACAATCACCACATACCAAGGTATTAAACAATTAACTAAAGAAATCCATAGTAAATCCGCTAGGATCTCATGATCACGATTAGCCCATATTAGAACTCATCGTCACCATGGGTTCATATGAAAGCATGATAAAAATACAACGATATAAAGATTAAAAATACCTGATAAATAATTAAGTACGTCACAAGAGTATTAAGGTTCAAAGCATAAAGAAAACTAGCATCCACAGTTACAACGAATTAAAAGAATTACAAGATAAACGTATGCTTCCTCTTCTTCATTGTTGCGTGCTAAAACGGTCTTCTCAATCTTCTTGCCTTCGCTCTTGATTATCTCATTTATCAAGAAAACGTCTTCCCATAAGGTTTATATAATAACTCAAGAGAACCAACGCTAACAGAAGCCCAATTGTAATAGAATTAATAAAATCCAGATTCTAAAATTCCGCCCGTAGGCGGTCGCCTGCTGTCTCCACGCAGGCGCCTGCTAGCGCGCAACCGCCTGCTCTTTCCAGGCGGGCACCTGCTACCCTTCTGGAAAATATTTTATTTTGCTTCTGTTTTTGCTGATTTCTTCGCTCATCTCCCCTATACTGATTCCAAGCACTTCCTTAAGCTTTATTTGATGAAAAGCACCTATCTAAGCAAGTTATACCTCGAAATGCAAAAACACTAGAAAACGCGTCAAATACACAAAATACTCGAGTTCAAGACACCAATTCAAGCCGTTATGGGACGCTCTAAGTGGTATAAAATGCCACTTATCAGAAGCAAGATTATTCTGATAATCTATGAAATGTTTATTGGAAAGATACTACATATCCTATTTCCAGCACACGTGCAGTTGAACATTTGGAAATAGCATAACAGAAGATTATAAATCCTGATGTGCTGAATCATCTGAAAGCATCTACTTTTGTTGTCAGATCTTTGCACACAACTCATGAAGCAACAAATACTCAAATCAATCAGATTAAAGAATCATTGATTGCTTCAAAGCTGCTTACTTATCATGAAATTCAGAAACAAATTTAACCAATAGTTACCAGACAAATTTCAGTTGAAGCCAGTCAAGCTAGATTGGAAGCTAATAAAGCACAAATGTCTGATCAACTTACAGAAGTACAAAATTCAATGGAGTTGATTCTTTCTCTACTACTTGTGATGATGCCAAAAAGGGGGAGAAAATTGTTAAATCTAAATGCAAACAACTGTCATTGATAAGTACTGATGATGAAAATTCTGATAGAGGTAATAAGGAAAAAGAGAAGGAGAGATTACAAGAGGAATGAAAGAAGAGTTGAAGAATTGACTGTGACTACTAAAATGAAAAAATCTTCACAAGTCACAACTGTTGCTGATGAAGACCAAGATATTTTGGAGAAAGAAGCTGGTGTTGAAGCAAGCCAATATCTTCAAACTCTGAAAGTTAAAGGAAGAAAGACAACTCTATTATATAAAGATCCAAGGATTCAATTATTTGATTATGAAGTAAGTAGAAGAATCTTTGTAAAGGAAAATCCTGGAGTTGATCTTAAACAACTAAGGAAAACAGAGGAAGACTTTAAAAATTCTATAAAGACAGCAAATATTGATATTGTTGTTGGTTCTCAAGTACTTTATGAAGATGATCCTTCTAACATACCAACTATAGGTATAATTATAAGGGAAATCAGTCAGGCAGAAAGTTGAAAGATCTCTCAAATCACAAGCTATTGGAACTACTAACATGAAGCTTAAAGGAAAGGAGAAGATAGAAGAAAAGTCAAAGAATTTCAAAGACTAAAAGCCAAAGCTGAAGAAAATTATATCCAAGCAGAAATCATCTAAGACGGTGATTAAAGAAAGATTTCTGGAAGCATTCTAAGCTGAGGAAGTGAAGTTAACCTCTAACATTGCTCAAGTTAAAGAAGCAGTTCAGGATGAAGAGTTAAAGTCTGATATTCTCTGACACAACATTGAATATGCATACTTGGTTCCTGCATTTAGATAGTTTTGACATCATCAATTGGAACTTGTCCATAATTCCATAATGAACAAGTAGGGGGAGATTGTTAGGATCAATTGATAATATCAAACAAAAACTATCAGAAGCATCAACGGATGATGATTACAAGCATCAACAGATGATGAGTATAAGCATCAACGGATAATGATAACATCGACGGATATTGGTATTCGATAGATGATGATGTCAACGGATGATGAAATCAGATTTGTCACATCAGTTGATCTTTGAAAAGGAAAAGGAAACAGGAATTTTAAGTCGGTAGAGGACTTTATCTCAGAAGCAATAGTATAGGTTTCCTTGTTGTTAATAGAATGAGATTCCTTATACATTGGTAGATGTGCTCTATAAAAGTTTAGTTTAGGTTCATGGTATATGCATTGCGACATTATTATATCTTTCGCATAACCTAGCAGCTCTCAAGGATATTTGTTCATCCTTTCGAGAGAGTAATTGTGTAATAACTTTTTATAAGATTTATATAAAAACTGTTTGATTCTGTTGAAGCTTTGTCTAGTTTATCGTATTAAGTGTATTCACCCCCCTCTACAGTTGATTATGGGCCTAACAGTTTTTACTGCTGGGAATGTATAGAATGGTTTGGAATAAAAAAAATGGGACTGAAATCAAGAGTTTTGGCCCGGTCCAGGCCTGCCGGAAGTTCGTCGGGAACTTGCAGGTCGCCGGATTCTAAAGAATTTTTCGGCGGTTCCTGACAGACTCGGTGACCCGATTCCCCGACCCGTTTGTTTTGTTTCGACCCGCATTAGATCTTCCACGCCCGGATTCCTGTTTTAAAAAGTGTTTGTGAATGTAAAATATTTTTATAAATTCAAAATTCATATTTTAAATTCCAAAAAAATCATTTGATTTAATTTGAAATCAATTTGGTTAATTATTTTTAAATAATTAAATGAATTATTTTCACATTCTAAAAATTATTTTCTTTATTATCTTCAAAAAAATATAAATTTGATTTAATTATTTATAATTTATTTTAATTATTTATTTATGGATTTAATTAATTGATTAATTTATTTAATCAGTTAATTTTATCTATAAATAGTTAAATAAAATATAATTATTTATAATAAGACAAATAATAATTTAAAAATCATTTTGAGGTTTTAAAAATTATATAAAGGTATTTAAAATTTAATTAATATTATTAATTGAATTATTCTTATTTTAGTCATAATAAATAGACCGTTCGTCTATTTAATACGAAACGAACGCGTCTACACTCAGAAAAATATTATGCTTCTATTAAAAATACTTTCGAGACCTAAATTCTTTTATATCGGATGGTAGTTTGTTTTACAAGTCATCTTGAGACGGTTATTGATCGATAAGTACTATTTTTGAACCGATTTCAATTCTAAAAGTATCGAGACCCATCTTTTGGCGATTCAACTTATGTGTTACTTGAATTATGTGACTACGTGTTATATGAATAATATAATTACGTGCCTTATGTGTTTACGTGTTATGTGAATTATGAGTCCACGTATCTTTTAAACGTTATCTGATTAAAACATGATCTTTATATGTTATTATCGGATGGTTGGACGATAAGGATAAGCATATAGATTGGACCATTATATAATATAAGTTAATTGAAATAGTATCTTTTATGATAGGTACACATAGTTTGAGGCATTCAAAACCAGACATTGGTAATAAAAGTAAAACCTGAATACATGTGGTAAAGGAGACGAGTGGATACATAATAAATGTGAGCATAGAATGGTAATTGAAGGCTAGAAAGCAGATCAATTGAGGCAAGTATTCCTGAACCTTCTTGTGATAAATTGTAATTATTTCTTCCCTATTCTAAATTGAGGATAGTTAAATGTTTTTATATTTCGCTGCAATTACTCTGATTTATGCAAGTACATTTGCTCTTGTTCCTTATTATTATTGATTAATCTCTTGAGCAAATACCTATTATTCCGGGTTATTTGCGAACCCTAAAATGGGATGTTTGGAAATCAAAATGATTTGACATAAAAATACTCCATGGACTGGATGGTTACGATAAGGGCCAGAGATGGCTGGACCCTTTATTTACGAGGCTAGAATGAGCCGGGGCCAGTGATAGCTGGACCCTTATTTATTGGGCCATAGTGCCTGGGTACCCGAATGGATCTGTACAGATAAGTATAGATCTGCACTATATCCTGACTGATCAACACAGTATGAGTGCGAATGTGGGTTCTAGTTTCTAGTCTAATTTATTGTTGATCGCCATTAACGGTATTCCTTTTTGGGAAATTTTATGATTAAGAAACCGAATAAAAACCTGATTCAAGAAATAAATCAGTGAATTGCTCGTTACTTTTGAATTATGATTGAGGGCTAATAAAGGCCAATATTTTATTCGCTCAACTACTTTACATAAATAAAGATGGTTATAAAATTTTTTAAAGATTGTATCCGGGAATTTCTTTTGGTATTGATACCTGGAAACCAATTATGATACTTGCTGGACATTTTTGGCTCACTCTTACTTTGTGAGTTCTTATTTCTTTCTGTATTGAATGAGGATAAAAGTGGACAGCTCTTCATAGACAACAAAAATGGAGAGATCCCAGCTGCAAGAGGATGGAAATTTTAGAATGAATAAGACAAGGGAGTTAGTAAGAGGTATTAAAATTGTATTTAGTTGTTATAAATTTTAGAAGGTTAGATTCTTATTTCATATCATAACCTGTAAACGATCCGGATTTGAGGGGTTATCCGTATATTAGTTTGGATATACAAGTCTATATTGTTTAAAGTTATTTGGCACCAAAGACGGCGGTAAGGGTATCAAGGTAATACCAAATGTCAGCATTGGAGATAAAGTTATGAATAAGATAGGTATGTAACGGTAAATGAAGACTACGTCGATTAATGAAGGAGAAGTGAACTCAAGGAAGGCTAGAAGATATATCGTAGTGGATGGACCCTTACGTAGTAGTTTCTTTAATTAGATACCTTATTGATAGATTATGAGAATAACAAACAACTCATACAACTCATATAGTAATGACGACCATGTGTGTGATTTTCAAAATTTTAAACAAGTTTTCAAAAAATATTTTCTTAATAAATTTCTAAAAGATCTTTACATAAAATGAGTTTTCAAATTTGGTTGTCGAATTACTACTTGAGTTTCTTGTTTGTTATAAGTAGTAGATTACCCGGAAGAATAGTTGATCTAGACTTAGTATCGTTAGTGTAGACGGCCAAGTAGATCTACGATTACGGAGAAGTTTAAAAGTGTCCCGATAGAGAAGAGTGCAAACCCTGTTTAATGGTATCAACAATAAAGTCTATATGCGGGAACATTATTTACCAAATTCATGAAACTGTTAAAGTTTAAAAAGATTTGTTGACCCAAAAGAAGCCAGAGGATGTTGAAGAGAACGGAGAAATCTTCCAGACAATTGAAGAAGAATAATATTCCTATTGAGGGAATTAAGTTATTGCGTGATAGATGGTTATTCTTTGCGGAATATACGAAATTAGAAGCTATGATTTGAGCCCTGAAGATATACACAACTGAAACGTGGATGGCGACCAACGGTATCATTCTTTTCTATAACACGATAGTGTATATTCTCCTGAATTATTGAATAAGTATAAATTTATTTCATTAATCCGTTCAATGAAGCAATAATGAAAAAGAGGTTATTGCATCCCTTTTCAAATTATTCTTCCTTCAAAAAATTTCTTCTAATTGAGACGAACAGTGTTATGGTGTGACGCTTTGTCGAAATGACGAAGAGTCTAGTTGGATGCCACCTAATCATGTGTTGTATGCCATATAGTATGAAAGACTGGTCATCTTGAGTACAAATATGGTTGTCTCATTCTTATCTAAATTATCACTTATTCTTCCTTTTTCAATCATGATTTATTGACTTATGGATCCTTCTAAGTGTTTTATTTCACTATTGTTTTTTACAAGCCTTCCGATCAGAATTATATACACAAATTCTCTTCTTGTGTAAGGTCTACTCTTTGAGTGTTCTAAAAGAAGTGAAATAATCCCGTATAGTAGATGGAGTACATGTTGAGTATGGATATGATTACAAGCCAATAAATGGTGGACATTTACGTGCAAAGAAGAATCGCTATGCGGATAACATGTGGACACGAAGACATCAAATCAGAATCGGATATCTGTTATATATGATATATTTTCAGACTACGATTTTGGCATGAAATGGATTAGTTAGCAAACCATATTAAGTAAATTAATCATAAGGATAAGAAAGTAAAGCTGTGTATATCAGACAAAGCAAACGAATGACGGGATATCAGCAGAAGACTAAGAAATTATTAGGCTTTACAACTAAAGTAAGCGAGTTATGGTGAATTTGACATTCATAACCGAGCCAGCGAAGAAGGTTCCGTATGAAAAGACATAAGTGGAGATGAAGAAATGGTGACCCAGCTGGAAAATCTTTTAAGAATTAATGTTTTAAAACCAACTGAATTCAACAAATTATGATAATATTGGTTGAGACCATGTGTTGGTTATCAGAAGCTAGACAAGTTAACTAATAAGAATAAATACATATTGTCAGGGAATAATGAGTTGCTCCATCCGTTGAAAGGTGAGGTATAATTCCTTAAAAGTAATTATATAAGTGCCAACGGTAGAAAATAAGACTAAAGGATATCCTTAAAACGGATTTATGAACAGGTGTAAGTAATATAAATTGTTAATTAGAGAGCTTGAATTGAAAAATGAACTATAAGAATCCTGGAATAAAATTTTTGAGAAATAGTAGAATAATTTTATATTCATTAGTTATATTCTACAAGAATTGAGGAAAGATATGGTTATATTAATAATTTTTTATTTCTTAATTCGATTAAAAGATGTATGTTATGTCAGTAGTGGTATATGTGGTTATCAGCATGTTGTGTTCTGAAGTATAGTGAAATGATGAGGTTGGTGGATGGTGGTGGCTTGATATGGTTGTTGGTTGTTTGGTTGATTGTTGATGTCAGCTTGAGTCTGGCTGGTAGTCAATAATATAGAGGAGATGTTGCCCAAATTTTCAGGAAATACCCTACTTTTAAAGATAGAAAGTATACTTCCATGTGTTATCGTTATTCCTGTTGATACTTCAAATGATTGCGATCTCAGTTCCTTAAAAAGGTTGTTATGACCAAACTGACTTTATGTAATCGGATTTTGATTTCATTTAGCTAGTCATCACTTGGTTTAATTGATCAATTAAAAGAGTTAATTGGTTAATTTTACCAATTTATGGTTAGTTGGATGGAAATCAATTCCAATTAGATTAAGTTAAATTCCGACGTGATTTTCAGATCCGAAATCAAGCAATTAGGAATTTGGAGGAAGTAAGGACATCGGTAGAATTCAGAAGTTTAGTAGAATTGGCACGATGTTACTGCAAGTATGCAAAGTTTTATCTAGATGAATATGCCCTTTTGCAATAGAAAAAAGGGGGTTATTTGCACATGCAAGTGAGAAGAATGTTTTCAAGAATTAAAGGCTCGATATAGAGCGGAGGGAAGTAAGAAGGAGATGTAGAGGGAGAAAGAAGAAAGACGAGACTCGTTATTACGACAATGTGGATATTATTAGACAATCCAAGAAATTTTATCATCGGCAATACTGTTTCCATGAAGGATGACAAGGTAACGATACAAATATAGAACGGCGAGGTAATGAGAAGTACTCTGAAATACTAGAAAACTCATAAATACAAATATTCGATGTATGGTATAAGTTGGAAATGATAATATGTGAATTAAAGAAGGGGATGTTTTGATTATGTAGGGAAGAAGGCATATATCTTGCATAAACTCCAATAATCTGAAACATATCTTTAATTCGAAATAGAGGGTAGTTGAAATTGGTTGAAACTGATAGTTGCGCAATTAACAGTTATTGGATCAAAGTTAATGAAGTAGCTGACAGTCTCAACGAAGAGGAATGTTTGATTTTTATTAATTTTTTAGTAAGGATAGTAAGAGAATTCAAATAGTTATGAATTGAAAGCTTTTATTGCAGAGTTTGCCACATAAATGACTTATCTAATGATGAACCAATCAGTACTATTGGGAAGAAGAATTTCCTTATGTTAAGAAGAGAAAATGAGCCAGGAGAATGGAGAAATTAAATAGGAAAAGAAGTGGAATCAAAAGGAAAATAAAGAAATTTTATAAGTTTCCAGGATATAAGTAGACTATAGACATCATGTGTGCCCCAGGCTAAAGTAAAGAACGGAATGAAGCGCCTATAACTTGAGATAGGAAATTCATTTTAAGAATATGAGTAAATGTTGAGGGTTAACCTAAGGTATTGGTTGACTTGGTATAAGAATGAAAATGGTAGAGCATGTAAGAAAATGTTATATCTATTGAGTAATCAAAGCTAGCATCAAAGGTTGAACATATCATTGTAACCATTTTGACAATGAGTATAGCTCGTTACGGAGTGATATAGTAGAATCACTTGAGAACCAAAGCCGAAGGAAGCATTATTTGAATTAGTATGGATAGGTTAACCAAACCTAATCATTCTCTTATGAATGAATACTTTATTCAATAGGTAAGTTTGATATTGCTTAAGGGAGATTGTGGTACGTCATCAGATTCAAGTATAAATTATAATTGATCAATATTATTATTTGACTTAAGATTTTGGCCAAAATATTGAAAACGTTGTGAACCAGGCTAAACCTTGATAGCTCGAGATATTCAAGTTATTCCAAGAATATGATAAAGTACATAAATGTAAATGAAGGTTTTTTGATGATATAGCATGAAGACAGGAATAAACGTTATATGTGGATGAACATCAGGGAAGAGCATTACAATAAATTTTATATCGGGACTCCCTAAAACAAAAATGAATAATAAAATGGGTTAGAATATGTAGGTGATGAGTCCAGGTTAGTACGTATTCTTTTAATTAGTAAAAGATTTTTGCTCGTTGAATATATGCGGGTGTTATTCAAGGAAATTATGGATGATAACAAGTTCGTATGCCAAGCATATCTAGATTTTAGAGTTAATTTTGAGATTATTCAGAGACTAAATGCACCATAGGCCTAGTGGACCATTCACGGATGGATAAGAAGAGTAAGAAAATGATTAAAGAGCTTCGAATGCGTGTGGAAGCGATTATGAACTAAACTGATTAAGCAAAGAAGCATGTAGAAAATGAAGTTAGAGAACCAGTAAATGCTGAAAGTGCTTATAAATATGATTGATTAGAATTACCAAGGAAAGAAAGTATAGTGTGCGTTTGTTGGTCCTTGTTAGACAGTAAGATAGGTAGAAATATTGTGAATGAGTTGGCTTTACCGCCACAGGTACAACATGTTCATATTATGTCTATGTGTTTGAACTCATGAAGTGTAATCTAGTTTCATTATAGTTATGATAGAAATTCAAGTTGGATGGTATGAACAACTAATAGGATCTTATGTCAGCAAGAGGCTGTTGGGGTAATAATTTGATATTATGGATTAAAATTTATGCAGAAATTGGAAGGGTTGAGAGGTCAACCTGAGAAATGAAATTGAGATACTTGAATCATTATCTGTTCCTTAGTATGATTCTGAGGATATAATCCTTTTAAGGGGGAAGGATGTAACAACCGGGAAAATTACGACTGTTTAATGTCACATTAAATGAATAATTATATGGATTATGATATTATAAATTATGATTGATCCTAATTGATTATCTGATATGTGCTATATGTGTTATGTTTAATTCGAGATATTTTTCGAGTATTTTATTACGTGTTAAATGGATTTATATTAAAAGTTATACTATCCAAGTTTAATTTTAATAGCTTATATTTCGCATAGAGCAATTAGCATTATTTTGCATAATATGGTGTATACCATATTGATTTTCCGAACATCCAGTAAATTTAGAAAATGTTTTGTTTCGTGAAAAATGACTTTTTCGGGCCCCTATCGGGACGTAAAAGCCCACAAAAATCGTATTTTTATTTTATAAAATTTAGGGATTTTCAAATATTCAATATTTTCGCATTTTTGGATTATTCATAATTTTTGGAAAATTTTGACATAATTTTTGTATTTATTGGATTAAAAATTATTCTCCATTAATTATTAATTTTGGGCTAATTATTTTATTAAATGATATAATCAGGCCCTAAATAATTTAGTGAGTAAGATTTTTATAATTATAAATACCATTTATTTATTATTTAATTAATATTTTATTATATAAAAATCAAAAATAAATAATAATTCTGAAAAATTCTCTGAAATTGTTATTGGTGTTCTTGAGAATCAAAGCATGATTTCGAAGTGATCTAAAAAGCAAAATCATTGATGTTTGTAACCAAATAGAATCTCTCGAGGAGCTCTACAAGATTATATCATCAAAAGGTACCTCAGATCAGTAATTTTTAAAATTTAATATTAGGGTTTATGTTCGAAATTGGGGGTTTTTTGATTTAAGAATCGTTTGATGGTTTTGATGCTTAAATAAGCTTTATTATTGAATTTGCAGTTGATTGGTATATAGATTTGATGATTATAACTCCTGGAAGTACTAGATCAAGTTCTTTGTTTTTAGCCATTTTTACCTTTGATTTTCTGAATAATATGTTGATTGTTTGGATAATATGGTTGTGGGGGTTAGATTCTATGTGTCCTAAACTTTAATTCCCCATTTAATTCGTCAATTTTGGTTTCGATTTGATGCTTCACCGGAAAAGTGTTTAAGGCCGTCGGGATTAGTGGCACACTCGTTGGAATCGACGATTTCATCATCGTTTTCGGAGGTTGTTATGTGGTTTTTTACTGCTGGGAATGTACAGAAAGGTTTGGAATAAAAAAACGGGAATGAAATCAAGAGTTTTGGCCGGGTTCAGGCCTGACGGAAGTTCATCATGAACCAACCGGAATCTGCAGGATTTTCTGGCGGTTCTTGACAGACCCGGTGACCCGATTCCCCGACCTGTTTGTTTTGTTTCGACTCGCATTTGATCTTCCAGGCCCGAATTCCTGTTTTAAAAAGTGTTTGTGAATTTAAAATATTTTTATAAATTCAAAATTCTTATTTTAAATTCCAAAAAAAATCATTTATTTTAATTTGAAATCAATTTGGTTAATTATTTTAAATAATTAACTGAATTAGTTTTACATTCTAAAAATTATTTTCTTTATTATCTTCAAAAAAATATAAATTTGATTTAATGATTTATAATTTATTTCAATTAATTATTCATGGATTTAATTAATTGATTAATTTAATTAATTAATTAATTTTATCTATAAATAGTTAAATAAAATATAATTATTTATAATTAAGGCAAATAATAATTTAAAAATCATTTTGAGATTTTAAAAATTATATAAAGGTATTTAAAATTCAATTATATTATTAATTAAATTATTCTTATCTTATTCATAATAAATAGACTGTTCATCCGGTTAATACGAAATGAACGCCTCTAGACTCAGAAAAATATTCTGCTTCTATTAAAAATACTTTCGAGGCCTAAATTATTTTGTATCGAAAGGTTGTTTATTTTACGAGTCGTTCAGAGACGGTTATTGATCGATAAATAATATTTTTGAACCGATTTCAATTCTAAAAGTATCGAGACCCATCTTTTGGCGATTCAACTTATGTGTTACATGAATTATGTGACTATGTGTTGTATATAGAACATATTTACGTGCCTTATGTGTTTACGTGGTATGTGAATTATGAGTCCACGTGTCTTTTAAACGTTATCTGATTAAAACATTATCCTTATATGTTATTATCGGATGGGTAGACGAAAAGGATAAGCATATAGACTGGACCATTATATATTGTAAGTTAATTGAAATAGTATCTTTTATGATAGATACACATAGTTCGAGGCATTCAAATCCAGAAAGTGGTAATAAAAAAACCTGTTGGTAAAGGAGACAAGTGGATACAGAATAAATGTGAGCATAAAATGGTAATTGAAGGCTAAAAAGAGGATCAACTGAGGCAAGTATTCTTGAACCTTCTTGTGATACATTGCAAGTATTTCTTCCCTATTCTAAATTTAGGATAGTTAAATGTTTTTATATTTTGCTGCAATTAATCTTAATTATGCAAGTACCTTTGCTTTTGTTCCTTATTATTATTGATTGATCTCTTGAGCAAATACCTATTATTCCGGGTTATTTGCAAACCATGAATCGTGATGTTCAGAAATCAAAATGATTTGACATCAAAATACTCCATGGACTGGATGGTTATGATAAGGGTCGGAGATGGGTGGACCTTTTGTTTATGAGGCCAGAATGGGTCGGGGCCAGTGATAGCTGGACCCTTGCTTATTGGGCCATAGTGCCTGGGTACCCGAATGGATCTATACAGATCGGTATAGATCTGCACTATATACTGACTTATCCGAACGGTATGAGTGCGAATGTTGGTTCTAGTGTCTAGTCTAATTTATTGTTGATCGCCATTAACGGCATTCCTTCTTGGAAAATTTTATGATTACAAAATCGGACAAAGACCTAATTCAAGAGATAAATCAGGCTCGTTACTTTTGAATTATGATTGAGGGCTAATAAAGGACAATGTTTTATTCGCTCAACTACTTTAAATAAATAAATATGGTTATAAAAAATTTTAAAGATTGTGTCCGGGAATTTCTTATGGTATTGATACCTGGAAACCAATTATGATACTTGCTGGGAATTTTTGGCTCAGTCTTGCTTTGTGAATTATTATTTCTTTCAGTATCGAATGAGGATAAAAGTGAACAGCTCTTGATAGACAGGAAAACTAGAGAGATCCCAGCTACAAGAGGATGAATATGTTAGAATGAATAAGACAAAGGAGTTGGTAAGAGGTGATAAAATTATATTTAGTTGTTATAAATTTTAGATGGTTAGATTTTTATTTCATACCATAACCTGTACATGATCTGGATTTGAGTGGTTATCCATATATTGGTTTGAATATACATGTCTATATTGTTTAAAGTTATTTAGCACCCTATCTTGACCCCGGATTTGAGAATGTTACAAAATAGTTGCATATGAAAATTTAAAATCATTGATAAGTATAAACATTTCCTTAAGAGAATAAAATTAAAACCATGAACGATAGGGTTGAGAGACTTGCCTCTCCTAAAGTTCTTAGTTAACATGACAGCAACCTTGAGCTCCCATACTCGACTTTGATGGAAAGAGTCTTTCATATATCTTCTCTTGAACCTACACATGTAATATAACCTTATTACTAAAGTCCTATACACAATTCAAAGGACTCTTTATAATTATACTATTATACCACTTGACTCAATTGCAACAGATATCTGCTACCTATACGACTACACTTTTTATCATGCATTTCTACCATATAACCACTTAGTGCATGTAATCACATATAATTACATATAGTCACATAGCAACATGGCATTTGGTTCACATAATCATACAAGTATCGAAAGATCTCATGACACTCTACCCTTGATCACTCGATTCTTCTTATACCTCATTCTTAGTTACCGAACTTTGCAATCCCAAGTACTATAACCCAATTTTCTTAACACATTACCTTCTAAAGACTATAAGCTATCTTAAAAATATCAAGACACACCCAGGCCTCTCCTAATTGAACTTACAAACACCTCGCACAAACCCAACTTTCCCGAGTGCACCATTCGACACCATCTTGTGTACCTTGGAACAAATGAACCTTTCTACCTTGTGCATTCTTTCAACTATGACTTTTCCTAACTTCTAAACTAACTCCTAAACTTGGTTTTACACTAAGGCCTCACTTGAGCCTACCTATGAATTCCTATGAAGTTGATACCATTCTGGAGTTGCAACTTTGCAAACTGCCCTATTTTATCCAACTTAAAACCCACTAATATTACTCTAAATTGATTCTAATAGCTTTATAACCTTCCCTAGTCTCCTTTACATCATTACCAATCAAGGCCCGTGGTTTAATTACCCAAAACCAACCTAAATTGAACGCTAAACACACTAACTCCAAAACTATCCCTTTTTGGGTTGTTCTCAGTTTAATACCAATGCACCCATCAAAACACAATGTTTTCCTCAATCTATGGCTACTGGACTCAAACTTATATCAAGTCCCAACACTCTGGATCTTTAGCCTCCTAGGGCCTCACTAATGCTCACTCAAAACTCACCAAACTTTGGACAAAATCTCAACTCAAGACTTGAACTACGCTACCATTTTCTCCTTGATCCCATTCGACTTAAACCAACTTTACCACAAGGAAAACCAAACCTAAATCACTAGCCCTATTGTTCTTCATATTATCTACTTACGAGATCATTCCATACTCCAAAATCATCAAAATAAATCATTATATAAACATAACTAAACATGCATATCACTTAATCATATTTTTGAATTAATCATGCATATATTCGAAACATAAGCCTCATCTGAAATCATAATTTTGGGTAAATAAGTTCACTTAACAATTTAACATACTTTTTTTAATACAAATAAGATATTAGCTAGTGCATGCAAGTCAAAAATTTGGTTCCATTCGGCTCCTAAAAAGCCATTATCAAATGGTGTGGAGGGAAAATGGTGGGAGTATAAAACTTCATCAACCATAACCATCTCCAAAAATGATGTGTGCATGGTTTGGACATTAAATTCATAAGAATCAAGGCCTTCCACATGAGTTTCTAAGTATACTAGGCATGCAACACCTAATCACTCTAATCTCAACACAAAACATATAGGAATTAATTGAAAATGAGTTGGAGCATGAAATTACACTAGGATCTTAAGAAATTGGATGAAAAATGAGTGTGTATGTGTATGTGTGTATGTGTTGGTTCGGCCGAGAGGAAGAAAAAGTGAAGGTTGGGAGGGAAAAGAAAGTGAGTTGGTTGAGTGGAGTGATTACAAATGATTACCTTGATCACTTGGTGGGTTTATATATGTTATTCTAGGTATTGGGGTTGAGAATTTACTTGATTATTCTTCCATTATACTAACCAAATTATGCATACAAGGCTATGCTAGTAATTTGGCTAGTAGAAAAGATGTTAGTGGGGTTGAAAATGACATTAGTGTCCCTCTCTCCTTTTGGATGATCAAATGCATGCATGGGAAAATTAGTAATCAATAAATTTTTATTCATATTTCCAAATATCATTTATAAGAATGATTTTTATAAATAAAAATATAATTTCATAAATCACAAAATTTATACAATAAAATAATTTAAAATTTTAGAGATTTAATGAGATCACTTTTATAAATTTAAAATAAAATATTTTGAATAATAATTTTCATCATAAGCCATTATATTTAAAAAAATCACACACAAATTTCCAAATAAAATACTTTATGTATCGATTTATACTATTATGCTATACTAGCCACATAAGCACCTAATCAACACGTATTCACACAAATGTTTAATAATTTACTATCAAATATTTATATACAACTTATTTACAAATAATCAAATACCGATAGTTACATCCACTCCTCTTAAAGGCATCTGTGCCCAGAATTTATGAGAACAAATGAGGATATTGAACACGCATGTCAGACTCTAACTCCTGTGTTGACTTTTCATCCTTGGGATTCCTCCAAAGTACTTTTACTAATCTCACTGCTTTATTCCTAAGACTCTTTTCTTTCCAGTCGAGTATCTTGACCTGTTGCTCTACATATGACAAATATGTCTGAATTTTTCTCAAACTCTATCACATGCTTGACGTTTGGATTATACTTCTTAAGTAAGGACACATGAAATACGTTATGAACGTGCTGATATTGTGGCTGCAAAGCTAGCTCGTGAGCAATTTTCCCCACTTGACTCAAAATTTCAAAGGGACCGATGTATCGCGGTGCCAATTTTCCTTTCTTCCCAAATCTGGTCAATCCTTTCCATGATAACACTTTTAGCAATACGACTTCACTTACTTGGAAATTCTCATCCTTTCGAGCAGGGTTCGCATACTTTCGTTGCCTGTCTTGAGCAGCAAGCAATCTTCTCTTGATTACTTTGATCATCTCTTTCTTCTATTGAACCATTTCGGGGCCGAGAATCTTTCCTTATCCAACTTCTTCCTAACTTGTTGGCGATCTGAACTTCTTTCCATATAGAGCTTCGTATGGTGGCATGCCAATGCTGGAGTGATGACTATTGTTGTAAGAGAACTCAATAAGCGATTGACGACCGTCCCTACTTCCTGCGAAATCGATTGCACAACTATGCAACATATCCTCAATTGTTTGAATAGTCCACTTGCTTTGACCGTCCGTTTGTGGATGATATACTGTGCTCATATTTAGCTTTGTGCCAAAACTTTCTTGAAATTGTCTCCAAAATCTCGAGTTAAACCGCAGGTCTCGATCTGAAACTATCGATACAGGTACACCGTGACGTAATACAATTTCGCGCACGTACAACTGAACCAACTTATCCAACAAAGAACTCTCATTAATTGGAAGAAATGCGCTGAATTCGTAAGGCGATCAACTATAACCCATATAGCATCGTGACCTCTCATCGAGTATTGTGCCTCTTGTAATATCTCATTCTTTAGTTTGGTCACCTGAGGAATCCAAATTCTTGATGAAAACCTATATACACCTTGATCATCTTTTTGCGTGCATATTTCTTCTCCCGTCAATTGATTATTCTCCTGATTTAGTGCTTCTTCCTGACATCTCCTTATCTTCTCCAACAACTCTGGATGAAAGGTAATAGAATGACACATCTCTCCCATTCCTCTACAAAGACAAAGTTCTAATTGAAATTCCTCAATCTCCCTAAACAATCCTTTTGACATTGTCATTATATTCAACTTCTCCTTCCTACTCAAAGCATCAACTACCACATTTACTTTTCCCGGGTGATAATGTATCAAGCAATCGTAATTCTTAATCAGTTCTAACCATTTTCATTGCCTCATGTTGGGATCCTTTTGAGTAAATATATAATTCAGACTCTTATGATTCATGTAAAGTTTACATCTTTCTCCGTATAAATAGTGTCTCCATATCTTGAGCATGAATACAGTGGCTGCTAACTCCAAATCGTGTGTTGGGTACTTCAGTTAATGAGGTTTAAGCTGTCTTGATGCATATGCAATCACCTTATTGTGTTGCATTAGCACACATCCCAATCCTTTATGTGAAGCATCTCTATATATCACAAAATCTCCCGTGTCATCTGGTAGTACTAACACCGGAGCGGTAACTAACTTCTGCTTTAGCTCTTGAAAGATTCCTTCGCATTCTGCATTACATTCAAACTTCTGGTTCTTCCATGTTAACTTAGTCAAAGACGTGGCGATCTTTGAGAAATCTTTTATGAAACTTCTATAGTATCCTTCCAATCCTAGGAAACTTCTCAATTCCGTAGGCGTCTTTGGTCTTTCCCAGCTCATGATAGCTTTAATCTTTGCGGAATCTACTCTAATTCCTTTGTCACAACCCCAAAATAAAACTAACTGAATACAAATGATAAATATAAAGTTATTACAAACGGATGTTAACAACAAAATCCAAGATCGTAAATGTTCAGTATTTGAACAGTCCAACACTACAACTATTATAACTTTTCAATAACTACTGGTCCTCGACGCCAACTATACTACCTGAGCTCTAGAATAAGCCTCAACATCTCTACCGGTAGACTTACGAGCAGTCTGCTTGGTTCTAACCATACTTGTTAGCTGAAATAACATGAACCAATAGTAAAAAGTGAGCCAAATGCTCAGCAAGGTTTAACAAAAGACATAAATTGACAGCATAGAAATTCATAATTCGAAGTGAGGGTGGATGACATCATTATTTAAATCAAAATCAAATCATTGCTCAAAATCATTTTATGATGCTACGAATTACCCGGTGATCAGCCGCGAAGTAATCTCAAACCTCGCTGGGTTCTAAACAATTTTATTGGGATCCCTAGGCATCTTTTAAGCCTAATATAATAAATGTGGAAAGGACATGCGTCTTAGTCCGAATCCACTAATCTCCAGGAAAACCTTTTTGTAGAAATCATCTTTTACAATCTTTCTTATTTTTAAAACTGATACCAAATAATGTGTCTAGGTTATCAAATAAGGAACATTGGTATCCAAAGAATTATAGACAAATTCTAAAGATATCAATTATGATCAAGGTCTTAACAATAGATCAGATAGGATCAACTACTGATACCATTAAGTAATAGGAATTGGTAAGGTTCTGACTTTGAGGGGTAGTCAATCAAGGGCAGGGGTTTAACAAATCAAACATGGTAAATGGAATTTGGCTAGTGACAAGATTTGGGTGTGATCATGAGGGTACATGCATTGAGTTGGATTATTGATATCTTGGGGTATGAGGGTATAATAGAATAGCATTTAATAAATGAAGGATACATAATCAAGACAATTGAAGTATTTTAGTTGATAAAGATATCATGGAATGGCCAAGATATTCGGTTTATATCAATGTAGGTACTAGGTCAAGTTGGATCAAAACAGTGATAAGGATCTGATTTGATAAGAGCATAAATAGACTTGAAGCAATTCCAATAATCATAAGCATGGCATAACATTTGCAATATCTCAATCTAAGATTACAGGTTTTGTAATAATATATCATGGTGAAAATAATATCAAGGATCATTATACAAGCATGCTATCATAATTCAAAGGAGTGGTTCAGAACACTTGTAATATATCTTAAAAAGTTCAGAATAAACTTGCAACATATCTCAAGAAGGTTTAAGGACACTTGCCTTAAGAAGGCTTGACTAACTCTCGACTTGATCATGGAAGCAACTGGGAGCACTACTCGACTTTGACGGCAAGCTTACTATCTTCTCCTGAGCCTATACAATAAAATTAAACCTCATCATGATATATTCTCACAAAATTCCATCCTAGTTATAGAAAATTTGAATCATAGTGGCACTTAGGCCTTTTTACACGTTCGACTCTTAGTATTCACATAATAGCATCATGTCCCAAGTAGTCATTTAGGAGCACATAAAACATTAAGTCACATAATATATTATTTAAAACATAGAGCACCTTTTAAGTATTGAATGATCTCACTCCACCAACACAAATGACTTGAGGTGTTAAACTAGCCTAATGCAACCCAACTATCTCTCCAAATTTGAAGTGCCCTATCAAGCCAACCTAAATTTACTTAACCACAACCAAGGGCTAACATCCTATTGACCTCTAACTATCATATGGACTCAATGGTCAACTCAGGCCTTACCTCTAAGAATGCAAGAACTAAGTGCAAAGTCAAAATGTTCTTAAGTGCAACACCTAGGTGACATCGAATATTTTCTAGTGTCATTGATCCCCCTTCCACTTAAAGTTTTCCAATCAAATTACTACACTGGAATCTCAGGATCTAAATCTAACTTATACATTTGTAATGACACCAAGGCCTATACTAGGCCTCCATGGGCCTTCTCTCAAAGTTGACACTCCCCTGTTCTAGTGACACTCAAATTGCTCTGTTTTGTTCTCACTTCACACCCTTGGTTTTAATTCTAAACTTCCAAACTATGGCTTGTAAACCTTCCACATACTCCCTAGTATAAGTTCTAATCAAGGCCTAATGAGGGCCTACCCATGACATCAGTTTCTAAGCTCAACCTTGCTTCTAACTCAAACTGTCCCATGTTCTGGAAGAATTCATGTTTCGATTTGTGCACCTAACTAGATGGATTTATTTCTCATATTTAAATCTTCTGAGATCAACTACTGGTCAAGTCCCAACTCCTGGTAGCTTGGGCCTCCCAATGTCTAATATATGCCTACTCATTTCTCACTCACAAACCAAACCTCAAATCTGGAAAATGCTGGAAATATATTCTAACTCCTTCCACCTTAACTCCTTCATTCGAGTAAAACCAAAACCCAATGAGATCATTAAAGACTTATTATCTTGACCCACTTAAGCTCTTTATTAGCTATCAAATAAACTCATCAAATACTCCAAAAATAACCACAAAATCGAATGACAAAAAGGCATGATAAACATAATAGCACTTAGTCATTGTTTTCGAAAATACAATATAATTTTGCTTTATAAATTGAATTTTAAAAGCATGATATGTAACACCCCCCAAATCCGGGGTCAGGATTGGGTGTCACTACACAACTTTAAATAATAAAAACATGTATAATAAAATAAATGTACAGACAACCCCTCATTATTCAGGATCACTTACAGGTTATGGTATGAAACAAGAATCTAATCTTCTAAAATTACAATGCCTAAATACAATTTCATTACCTCATTACTAATTTCCTTGTATTGATCACTCTGACACCTCCAAATTTCTTCAGCTCGAATCTCACCACTTTTGCTGCCTATTAAAAGCTATGCACTTTTGTCCTCATTTTATACTGAAAGGAATAAGAGTTCACAAGGCAAGAGTGAGCCAAAAATGCCCAGCAAGTATCATAAATGGTTTCCAGGTATCAGATCAGAAAACTCCTGGAAACGATTGTTGAATGATTTTAAAAATGTCTTTACATATTTAAATAGTTGAGCGAACAAAACATCGACCCTCATTGGCCTTTAATCATAAATCACAATTTTCTGTAAAAGAACAATGATCATTTTAATATTTCATCCTTTTGAATCAAATCTTTGTTTGAGTTTGTAATTATGAACTATTTGGGAAGGAATTCCGTTAATGGCGATCAACAATAAATTAGACTGAACACAAGAAACCAACATATGCACTATAACCTGCTGATCAGTCAGGATACAGTGCAGATCTATACCCAACTGCATAGACCCAACCAACATATGGGGTACCCAGGAAACTATGGCCTAAGGGTCCGGTCCATCCCCGGCCCATAGGATCCAGCTCATCACTGGTCCTCATAATAACCGTCCAGCCCTTAGAGTATTTTGATATCAAATCATTTTGATTTCAAAATATCCAAAATCAGGGTTCGCAAATAATCCGAACGAATGGGTACTTGCTCAAGAGATCAATCGATAATCAAGGAACAAGATCAAAAAGGCACTTGCATAAATAAGAGTAATTGCAGTGAAATATAAAAATATTTAACTATTCTGAACTTAGAATATGAGCGAATAAATATTTGCAGTATTTTAGGAGAAAAGTTAGGAATACTTGCCTTAATTGGTGACACTCTGATCTTTAACTATCTTCCATATCACCCAGTCCCGATGTGTCTGTATTTCCATCAACATGCCACTTGACCTTTCTTAACAATCGCTATTTTAAGTTTATCTCTATTCTGAATTCACTCGTCTCCTTACTATTAATCGGGCTTTACTTTTACAATCTCTGTCTGACTTTGAATGCCTCGTACTATGTGTATCTATCATAAATAATACCATTCAATGAACTGACAATATATAATTGCCTTGTCTATACATTTATCTTTATCATCTACCCGCCCGATAATAACAGATAAGGATCATCTTTAATCATATGAGGTTTAATCGACACGTGGACTCATAGTTCACATAACATATAAACACACAAGGCACGTATCACATATCTCATACAACACATAGTCATATAATTCATGTAGCACATAAGTTGAATCGTCAAAAGGTAAGTCTTGATATAGTTAGAATTGAAATCGGGTGAAAAGAGTATTTTATTGATTAATAATCGACTCAGGATGATTCATAACCCAAACGATCTTTTGATACAAAAGAAATTAGGTCTCGAAAGTATTTTTAATGAAAGAAGAATATTTTTTCTGAGTCTAGAGGCGTTCGTTTCACACTAAACGGACGAACGGTTGATTTATTATGAATTTTTGAATATTTTTCGGAATTAAAATGGGTCTCTGAATCATTTTATAATTAAATAATAGGGTTTGAAAACTCGAGTATGACTTTAAAATAATTTTATAATAATTATCGAGCCTTGAAAATAATTTAAAATAATATTTTAAAACTCGAAATTATTTTTCGAAATTTTTAAATTAAATTTAAATAATTAAATCTAATTATTAAATCAATTAAAATTAATTAATAATTAATTAAATTAATTAATCAATTAATTATAAATTAATTAATCAATTAATTATAAATTAATCGATCAATTAAAATGATTAAAAAACTAATTAAAATTAATTAATAAAATAATTTCAATTTATTTTTGAATAAATAAATAATTATAACAATTTTCTGAATTTAAAATAATTAAATAACCATTTTCTGATTTTTAGAATAATAAAAATATCATTTCTGAAAATTATTAAACACAAATATGATTTTTGAATTTTTATAAACAAAAATCTAAATTTTATAGATTTTAAAACTAAAATATTAAATATGAAAATCAGGGAAACTTTGGGGTACTAAAATGTAGTTTCCCCCCATCGTCTTCCCCCTTCACCGCTCCGGTGGCCGGCCGCCATTAACGGCAGCCACCGAGCTTTTCCGACGAACAAAAATATCACCCAGAACAGTACCAAATCAACATGTATTATACTTCCATCTACCAAGAGTCTAATTTTGCAATCCGTTTAATTAAACAATCATGGAGTCGCCTGGAAAATCCGCTCAAACATTCCGCCGCCGCCGCGCGGTGGTTTTCGGCGAGACAACTACGTTTACCGTTCGTAAATCATGTATACACCATTCAATTCGTCTTTCGACGATCTACACGATGGTATAATCAATTTAAAACAATAACCCTAATGAACAAACGCCCAATTTGTAATTAAGAACATTCAAACTTATAAACCCTAATTCACAAATTCGAAGATCAAACTCAATTTTCTATATGTTATTGAACTCCAAATTAATCATATAATATACCAAAATGATCAGGACAAAATTATCTACAGGATACAGTCATCTAATCACACAAACAATATCAAGAACAAAAATTCATATTTTAATCATCAAACAATTCGAATTAAAATAAATAAATAACAAAATCACCATGATTTCTGCACTGAAATGGTTGATTGATACAAAAAGTACTTTTCAAGAGCTTCGTTTTGATATATCGCACACTTGAATCGGAGTTCGATAACGCCTTCGTTTGTGCGTTTGATTTTCAAAAACGTACCGGTTTTTAGGGTTTTTCTCTGTAATTACTATATTTTTACTGGTTGTAAATGATTAAACGAATAAAATGAAATAAGAAATATGCTATTAATATTTACAGAATATTGGTTCGTTCTAGATCGTTTTGAATCGTTTTGGATCGTTAAATTAGTTACTTAGCCGCTAAGTAACCACAAAAACGATCCGATTTGATACCCGTATTGGATAATTATCTAAACCGGGCTTTTTATAAAATACTTTATATGAAAATAATGTAATAATATCCCGTCTTTCGAGAATAAGGTTTTCGTTGATTCACCGAAATGATTGTCGTATCGAAAATCTTGCGCCGGGCCGCGCACGGGTCAAACCGTAATCCGGATCGAAAAAGTCAAAATACGGAAAATGGCCGGAATTACCAGACTAGGTTAGGAAGGAGTTTTCGAAAAAGTATCAGGTTGTAAAAACGTAAAAACGGTTGAAGTCGGACGATTCCCAACTTTATAAAATAATTTTATAATTATTCTGAAAATAATTAATAAATTCATAAATCATTATAAAATCATATAACACTCAATAAATTACCATAAAAATACCTTAATTATCTATATTTTATTCTGGACATATTAAAATTAACATACTCACATTTTATTATATACAAACATCCAAATATTCTTATCAATCATCAGATAATTTACCAAAAATTCATATAATATTCACATAATAATCATATATTGATACAAATAATTACACGATATTTCCCGGATGTTACATCCTTCCCCCCTTAAAAGGATTATGTCATCAGAATCACGCTAAGGAATAATACTGATACTTTTCAAGTATATCACTTTCATTTTTCTCAGGTGAATCTCTCAACCTTTTAATTTCTCAGGTCTCATCACTTTATTCACAACTCAGTCTCACCACTTTAATCACAACTTAACTGTTTCTTACCGATATTAAATCTATCAGTTACTCACGTAACCTGAATCAACCTTCATTTTATACATAGGGAACTAAATTACCCTTCTTAGTCATATACATTTGAACATCTTATGAACTCGTCATGCTTGTAATAACAAGGCCAACTCATTCTGGTTGAGCATAATCAATTTAAATTGAGTATAATCAATTTAAAACAATAACCCCTAATGAACAAACGCCCAATTTGTAATTAAGAACATTCAAACTTATAAACCCTAATTCACAAATTCGAAGATCAAACTCAATTTTCTATATGTTATTGAACTCCAAATTAATCATATAATATACCAAAATGATCAGGACAAAATTATCTACAAGATACAATCATCAAATCACACAAACAACATCAAGAACAAAAATTCATATTTTAATCATCAAATAATTCGAATTAAAAATAAATAAATAACAAAATCACCTTGATTTCTGAACTGAAATGGTTGATTGATTCAAAAAGTACATTTCGAGAGCTTCATTTTGATATATCGCACGCTTTAATCGGAGTTCGGTAACGACTTTATTTGTGCGTTTGATTTTCAAAAACGTATCGGTTTTAGAGTTTTTCTCTATAATTACTATATTTTTACTAGTTGTAAATGAATAAACGAATAAAATGAAATAAGTAATATGCTATTTATATTTACGGAATATTGGTTCGTTCTAGATCATTTTGGATCGTTAAATTAGTTACTTAGCCGCTAAGTAACCACAAAAATGATCTGATTTGATACCCGTATTGGATAATTATCAAAATCGGGCTTTTTATTAAACACTTTATACGAAAATAATGTAATAATATCTCGTCTTTCGAGAATAAGGATTTCGTTGATTCACCGAAATGATTGCCGTATCGAAAATCTTGCGCTGGGCCGTGCAGGGGTCAAACCGTAATCTGGATCGAAAAAGTCAAAATACGGGAAATGTCCAGAATTACCAGATTAGGTTAGGAAGGAGTTTTCGGAAAGTTTCGGGTTGTGAAAACGTAAAAACGGTTGAAGTCGGACGATTCCCAGCTTTATAAAATAATTTTCTAATTATTCAGAAAATAATTAATAAATTCATAAATCATTATAAAATTATATAACACTCCATAAATTACAAGAAAACTAAATTTTCTATATTTTATTCTGGATATTGATACAAATAATTACACGATATTTCCCGGATGTTACATCCTCCCCCCCTTAAAAGGATTCTGTCCTCAGAATCACGCTAAGGAATAATACTGATACTTTTCAAGTATATCACTTTCATTTTTCTTAGGTGAATATCTCAACTTTATAGTTTCTCAGGTCTCATCACTTTAATCACAACTCAGTCTAACCACTTTAATCACAACTCAACGGTTTCTTACCGATATTAAATCTATCAGTTACTCACGTAACCAGAATCAACCTTCATTTTATACATAGGGAACTAAATTACCCTTCTTAGTCATATACATTTGAACATCTTATGAACTCGTCATGCTTGTAATAACAAGGCCAACTCATTCAGGTTGAGTATAATCAATTTAAATTGAGTATAATCAATTTAAAATAATAACCCTAATGAACAAACGCCCAATTTGTAATTAAGAACATTCAAACTTATAAACCCTAATTCACAAATTCGAAGATCAAACTCAATTTTCTATCTGTTATTGAACTCCAAATTAATCATATAATATACCAAAATGATTAGGACAAAATTATCTACAAGATACAATCATCAAATCACACAAAGAACATCAAGAACAAAAATTCATATTTTAATCATCAAATAATTAGAATTAAAAATAAATAAATAACAACATCACCTTGATTTCTGCACTGAAATGGTTGATTGATTCAAAAAGTACTTTTCGAGAGCTTCGGTTTGATATATCGCACGCTTGAATCGGAGTTTGGTAACGCCTTTGTTTGTACGTTTGATTTCCAAAAACGTATCGATTTTTAGGGTTTTTCTCTGTAATTACTATATTTTTACTAGTTGTAAATGAATAAATGAATAAAATAAAATAAGAAATATGCTATTTATATTTACGGAATATTGGTTCGTTCTAGATCGTTTTGGATTGTTAAATTAGTTATTAGCCGCTAAGTAACCATAAAAAAGATCCGATTTGATACCCGTATTGCATAATTATCCAAACCGGGCTTTTTATACAACACTTTATACGAAAATAATATAATAATATCTCGTCTTTCGAGAATAAGGGTTTCGTTGATTCACCGAAATGATTGTTGTATCGAAAATCTTGCGCCGGGCCGCGCACGGGTCAAACCGTAATCCGGATCAAAAAAGTCAAAATACGTGAAATGTCCAGAATTACCAGATTCGGTTAGGAAGGAGTTTTCGAAAAAGTTTCGGGTTGTAAAAACGTAAAAACGGTTGAAGTCGGACGATTTCCAGCTTTATAATATAATTTTATAATTTTTCAGAAAATAATTAATAAATTCATAAATCATTATAAAATCATATAACACTCCATAAATTACCAGAAAACTTAATTATCTATATTTTATTCTGGACATATTAAAATTAACATACTCACATTTTATTATATACAAACATCCAAATATTATAATCAATCATCAGATAATTTACCAAAAATTCATATAATATTCACATAATAATCATATATTGATACAAATAATTACACGATATTTCCCGGATGTTACATCCTTCCCCCTTAAAAGGATTCTGTCCTCAGAATCACGCTAAGGAATAATACTGATACTTTTCAAGTATATCACTTTCATTTTTCTCAAGTGAATCTCTCAACTTTATAATTTCTCAAGTCTCATCAATTTAATCACAACTCAGTCCAACCACTTTAATCACAACTCAACGGTTTTTTACCGATATTAAATCTATCAGTTACTCACGTAACCTGAATCAACCTTCATTTTATACATAAGGAACTAAATTACCCTTCTTAGTCATATACATTTGAACATCTTATGAACTCGTCATGCTTGTAATAACAAGGCCAACTCATTCAGGTTGAGTATAATCAATTTAAATTGAGTATAATAAATTTAAAACAATAACCCCTAATGAACAAACACCCAATTTGTAATTAAGAACATTCAAACTTATAAACCCTAATTCACAAATTCGAAGATCAAACTAAATTTTCTATATGTTATTGAACTCCAAATTAATCATATAATATACCAAAATGATCAGGACAAAATTATCTACAAGATACAATCATCAAATCACACAAACAACATCAAGAACAAAAATTCATATTTTAATCATCAAATAAATTTAATTAGAAATAAATAAATAACAAAATCACCTTGATTTCTGCACTGAAATGGTTGATTGATTCAAAAAGTACTTTTCGAGAGATTCGTTTTGATATATCGCACGCTTGAATCGGAGTTTGGTAACGCCTTTGTTTGTGCGTTTGATTTTCAAAAACGTATCGGTTTTTAGGGTTTTCCTCTGTAATTACTTTATTTTTACTAGTTGTAAATGAATAAACGAATAAAATGAAATAAGAAATATGCTATTTATATTTACGGAATATTGGTTCATTCTAGATCGTTTTGGATCATTAAATTAGTTACTTAGCCGCTAAGTAACCACAAAAACGATCCGATTTGATACCCGTATTGGATAATTATCCAAACCGAGCTTTTTATAAAACACTTTATACGAAAATAATGTAATAATATCTCTACTTTAGAGAATAAGGGTTTCGTTGATTCACCGAAATGATTGTCGTATCGAAAATCTTGCGCCGGGCCGCGCACGGGTCAAACCGTAATCCGGATCGAAAAAGTCAAAATACGGGAAATGTCCAGAATTACCAGATTCGGTTATGAAGAAGTTTTTGGAAAAGTTTCGGGTTGTAAAAACGTATAAACGGTTGAAGTCGGACGATTCCCAGCTTTATAAAATAATTTTATAATTATTCAGAAAATAATTAATAAATTCATAAATCATTATAAAATCATATAACACTCCATAAATTACCAGAAAACTTAATTATCTATACTTTATTCTGGACATATTAAAATTAACATACTCACATTTTATTATATACAAACATCCAAATATTATTATCAATCATCAGATAATTTACCAAAAATTCATATAATATTCACATAATAATCATATATTGATACAAATAGTTACACGATATTTCCCGGTTGTTACACTTTCCCCCCCTTAAAAGGATTCTGTCCTCAGAATCACGCTAAGGAATAATACTGATACTTTTCAAGTATATCACTTTCATTTTTCTCAGGTGAATCTGTCAACTTTATAATTTCTCAGGTCTCATCACTTTAATCACAACTCAGTCTAACCACTTTAATCACAACTCAACGGTTTCTTACCGATATTAAATCTATCAGTTACTCACGTAACCTGAATCAACCTTCATTTTATACATAGGGAACTAAATTACCCTTCTTAGTCATATACATTTGAACATCTTATGAACTCGTTATGCTTGTAATAACAAGGCCAACTCATTCAGGTTGAGTATAATCAATTTAAATTGAGTTTAATAAATTTAAAACAATAACCCCTAATGAACAAACGCCCAATTTGTAATTAAGAACATTCAAACTTATAAACCCTAATTCACAAATTCGGATATCAAACACAATTTTCTATATGTTATTGAACTCCAAATTAATCATATAATATACCAAAATGATCAGGACAAAATTATCTACAAGATACAATCATCAAATCACACAAACAACATCAAGAACAAAAATTCATATTTTAATCATCAAATAAATCGAATTAGAAATAAATAAATAACAAAATCACCTTGATTTCTGCACTGAAATGGTTGATTGATTCAAAAAGTACTTTTCGAGAGCTTCATTTTGATATATCGCACGCTTGAATCGGAGTTTGGTAACGCCTTTTGTGCGTTTGATTTTCAAAAACGTATCGGTTTTTAGGGTGTTTCTTTGTAATTACTATATTTTTACTAGTTGTAATTGAATAAACGAATAAAATGAAATAAGAAATATGCTATTTATATTTACGGAATATTGGTTCGTTCTAGATCGTTTTGGATCGTTAAATTAGTTACTTAGCCGCTAAGTAACCACAAAAATGATCCGATTTGATACCCGTATTGGATAATTATCCAAACCGGTCTTTTTATAAAACACTTTATACGAAAATAATGTAATAATATCTCGTCTTTCGAGAATAAGGGTTTCGTTGATTCACCAAAATGATTGTCGTATCGAAAATCTTGCGTCGGGCCGCGCACGGGTTAAACCGTAATCCAGATCGAAAAAGTCAAAATACGAGAAATGTCCAGAATTACCAGATTCGGTTAGGAAGGAGTTTTCGTAACCACAAAAATGATCCGATTTGATACCCGTATTGGATAATTATCCAAACCGGTCTTTTTATAAAACACTTTATACGAAAATAATGTAATAATATCTCGTCTTTCAAGAATAAGGGTTTCGTTGATTCACCGAAATGATTGCCGTATCGAAAATCTTGCGCCGGGCCGCGCACGGGTTAAACCGTAATCCAGATCGAAAAAGTCAAAATACGGGAAATGTCCAGAATTACCAGATTCGGTTAGGAAGGAGTTTTCGGAAAAGTTTCGGGTTGTAAAAACGTAAAAACGGTTGAAGTCAGATGATTTCCAGCTTTATAAAATAATTTTATAATTATTCAGAAAATAATAAATAAATTCATAAATCATTATAAAATCATATAACACTCCATAAATTACAAGAAAACTTAATTATCTATACTTTATTCTGGATATATTAAAATTAACATACTCACATTTTATTATATACAAACATCCAAATATTATTATCAATCATCAGATAATTTACCAAAAATTCATATAATATTCACATAATAATCATATATTGATACAAATAATTACACGATATTTTCCGGATGTTACATCTTTCCCCCCTTAAAAGGATTCTGTCCTCAGAATCACGCTAAGGAATAATACTGATACTTTTCAAGTATATCACTTTCATTTTTCTCAGGTGAATATCTAAACTTTATAGTTTCTCAGGTCTCATCACTTTAATCACAACTCAGTCTAACCACTTTAATCACAACTCAATGGATTCTTACCGATATTAAATCTATCAGTTACTCACGTAACCTGAATCAACCTTCATTTTATACATAGGGAACTAAATTACCCTTCTTAGTCATATACATTTGAACATCTTATGAACTCGTCATGCTTGTAATAACAAGGCCAACTCATTCAGGTTGAGTATAACCAATTTAAATTGAGTATAATCAATTTAAAACAATCCCCTAATGAACAAACGCCCAATTTGTAATTAAGAACATTCAAACTTATAAACCCTAATTCACAAATTCGAAGATCAAACTCAATTTTCTATATGTTATTGAACTCCAAATTAATCATATAATATACCAAAATGATCAGGACAAAATTATCTACAAGATACAATCATCAAATCACACAAACAACATCAAGAACAAAAATTCATATTTTAATCATCAAATAATTCGAATTAAAAATAAATAAATAATAAAATCACTTTCATTTCTGCACTGAAATGGTTGATTGATTCAAAAAGTACTTTTCGAGAGCTTCGTTTTGATATATCGCACGCTTGAATCGGAGTTTGGTAACGCCTTTGTTTGTGCGTTTGATTTTCAAAAACGTATCGGTTTTTAGGGTTTTTCTCTGTAATTACTATATTTTTACTAGTTTTAAATGAATAACGAATAAAATGAAATAAGAAATATGCTATTTATATTTACGGAATATTGGTTCATTCTAGATCGTTTTGGATAGTTAAATTAGTTACTTAGTCGCTAAGTAACCCCAAAACCAATCCGATTTGATACCCGTATTGGATAATTATCCAAACCGGTCTTTTTATAAAACACTTTATACGAAAATAATGTAATAATATCTCGTCTTTCGAGAATAAGGGTATCGTTGATTCACCGAAATGATTACCGTATCGAAAATCTTGCGTCGGGCCGCGCACGGGTCAAACCGTAATCCGGATCGAAAAAGTCAAAATACGGGAAATGTCCAGAATTACCGGATTCGGTTAGGAAGGAGTTTTCGGAAAAGTTTCGGGTTGTAAAAACGTAAAAACGGTTGAAGTCGGACGATTTCCAGCTTTATAAAATAATTTTATAATTTTTTCAGAAAATAATTAATAAATTCATAAATCATTATAAAATCATATAACACTCCATAAATTACCAGAAAACTTAATTATCTATACTTTATTCTGGACATATTAAAATTAACATACTCACATTTTATTATATACAAACATCCAAATATTATTATCAATCATCAGATAATTTCCCAAAAATTTATATATTATTCACATAATAATCATATATTGATACAAATAATTACACGATATTTCCCGGATGTTACATTTTTCCCCCTTAAATGGATTCCGTCCTCAGAATCACGCTAAGGAATAATACTGATACTTTTCAAGTATATCACTTCCATTTTTCTCAGGTGAATCTCTCAACTTTATAATTTCTCAGGTCTCATCACTTTAATCACAACTCAGTCTAACCACTTTAATCACAACTCAACGGTTTCTTACCGATATTAAATCAATCAGTTACTCACTTAACCTGAATCAACCTTCATTTTACCCTTCTTAGTCATATACATTTGAACATCTTATGAACTCGTCATGCTTGTAATAATAAGGCCAACTTATTCAGGTTGAGTATAATCAATTTAAATTGAGTATAATCAATTTAAAACAATCCCCTAATGAACAAATGCCCAATTTGTAATTAAGAACATTCAAACTTATAAACCCTAATTCACAAATTCGAAGATCAAACTCAATTTTCTATATGTTATTGAACTCCAAATTAATAATATAATATACCAAAATGATTAGGACAAAATTATCTACAAGATACAATCATCAAATCACACAAACAACATCAAGAACAAAAATTCATATTTTAATCATCAAATAATTCGAATTAAAAAAAAATAAATAACAAAATCACCTTGATTTCTGCACTGAAATGGTTGATTGATTCAAAAAGTACTTTTCGAGAGCTTCGTTTTGATATATCGCACGCTTGAATCGGAGTTTGATAACGCCTTTGTTTGTGCGTTTGATTTTCAAAAACGTATCGGTTTTTAGGGTTTTCTCTGTAATTAATATATTTTTACTAGTTTTAATTGAATAAACGAATAAAATGAAATAAGAAATATGCTATTTATATTTACGGAATATTGGTTCATTCTAGATCGTTTTGGATCGTTAAATTAGTTACTTAGCCGCTAAGTAACCACAAAAATGATCCGATTTGATACCCGTATTGGATAATTATCCAAACCGGTCTTTTTATAAAACACTTTATACGAAAATAATGTAATAATATCTCGTCTTTCAAGAATAAGGGTTTCGTTGATTCACCGAAACGATTGTCGTATCGAAAATCTTGCGCCGGGCCGCGCACGGGTCAAACCGTAATCCGGATCGAAAAAGTCAAAATACGGAAAATGTCCAGAATTACCAGATTAGGTTAGGAGGGAGTTTTCGGAAAAGTTTCGGGTTGTAAAAACGTAAAAGCGGTTGAAGTCGGACGATTCCTAACTTTATAAAATAATTTTATAATTATTCTGAAAATAATTAATAAATTCGTAAATCATTATAAAATCATATAACACTCCATAAATTACCATAAAACTTAATTATCTACATTTTATTCTAGACATATTAAAATTAACATACTCATATTTTATTATATACAAACATCCAAACATTATTATCAATCATCAGATAATTTACCAAAAATTCATATAATATTCACATAATAATCAAATATTGATACAAATAATTACACGATATTTCCCGGATGTTACATCTTCCCCCCTTAAAAGGATTCTGTCCTCAGAATCACGCTAAGGAACCATACTGATAATTTTAAACTATATCACTTTCATTTTTCTCAGGTGAATCTCTACCTTATAATTTCTCAGGTATCACAACTCAGTCTCATCACTTTAATCACAACTCAACGGTCTCTTACCGATATTAAATCTATCAGTTACTCACGTAACCTGAATCAACCTTCATTTTATACCTAGGGAACTAAATTACCCTTCTTAGTCATATACATTTGAACATCTTATGAACTCGTCATGCTTGTAATAACAAGGCCAACTCATTCAGGTTGAGTATAACCAATTTAAAACAATAACACCTAATGAACAAACGCCCAATTTGTAGTTAAGAACATTCAGACTTATAAACCTTAATTCACAAATTCGAAGATCAATCTCAATTTTCTATATGTTATTGAACTCCAAATTAATCATATAATATACCAAAATGATCAGGATAAAATTATCTACAAGATACAATCATCAAATCACACAAACAACATCAAGAACAAAAATTCATATTTTAATCATCAAATAATTCGAATTAAAATAAATAAATAACAAACTCAGCTTGATTTCTGCACTGAAATGGTTGATTGATTCAAAAAGTACTTTTCGAGAGCTTCGTTTTGATATATCGCACGCTTGAATCGGAGTTCGGTAACGCCTTCGTTTATGCGTTTAATTTTCAAAAATGTATCGGTTTTTAGGGTTTTTCTCTGTAATTACTATATTTTTACTGGTTGTTAATGAATAAACGAATAAAATGAAATAAGAAATATGCTATTTATATTTACGGAATATTGGTTCATTCTAGATCATTTTGGATCATTAAATTAGTTACTTAGCCGCTAAGTAACCACAAAAACGATCCGATTTGATACCGGTATTGGATAATTTTTCAAACTGGGTTGTTTATAAAACACTTTATACGAAAATAATGTAATAATATCGCGTCTTTCGAGAATAAGGGTTTTGTTGATTCACCGAAATGATTGTCGTATCGAAAATCTTGCGCCGGGCCGCACAGGGGTCAAACCGTAATCCGGATCGAAAAAATCAAAATACGAAAAATGTCCGGAATTACCAGATTAGGTTAGGAAGGAGTTTTCAAAAAAGTTTCAGGTTGTAAAAACGTAAAAACGGTTGAAGTCGGACGATTCCCGGCTTTATAAAATAATTTTATAATTATTCAGAAAATAATTAATAAATTCATAAATCATTATAAATTCATATAACACTCTATAAATTACCAGAAAAATACCTTAATTATCTATATTTTATTCTAGACATATTAGAATTAACATACTCACATTTTATTATATACAAACATCTAAATATTATTATTAATCATCAGATAATTTACCAAAAATTCATATAATATTCACATAATAATCATATATTGATACAAATAATTACACGATATTTCCCGGATGTTACATCATTCACCCTTAAAAGGATTCTGTCCTCAGAATCACGCTAAGGAATAATACTGATACTTTTCAAGTATATCACTTTCATTTTTCTCAGGTGAAACTCTCAACCTTATAATTTCTCAGGTCTCATCACTTTAATCATAACTCAGTCTCATCACTTTAATCACAACTCAACGGTCTCCTACCGATATTAAATCTATCAGTTACTCATGTAACCTGAATCAACCTTCATTATATACATAGGGAACTAAATTACCCTTTTTAGTCATATACATTTGAACATCTTATGAACTCGTCATGCTTGTAATAACAATGCCAACTCATTCGTAATCGTTCTATCTCATTGTCTCAGTAGACTAACTTAATTTATACTAATCTGATTCTCTTTCTAATTCTAATAATTTGTGTTTATGAACCTTCCATTTCCCCTGACTATTTTACTTTACTGTTCACGTCTCCTTCTGTTCAGTTAGTCTGGTCTATGATCATTTTCAATCGTATTCGAGAACCTTTAGCTGGTCTCTTGTACTTTCAATCCGTTTGCGCTCGGTATACTGAACCCATGGCGTCTGATGCTTCGAAATGTTCTGAATCTATTCAAAACTAAAAATTAAAGGAAAATCTCAACAATTGTATTTAACTCACCATCTTGTAGTATACTTCAATTTCTTTTCAATCACTATCAAGTATATTCATCGAGCGTAAATCCTTTACTATCTAAAAGGAAATATTATTTTGAAATAGAATGAACCATAACTTTATTCAAAACCGAACTCTTGGTACTAATACTAATTTTATTGTCATATCAAATTAGATATCAATATAAACTTTAATGCTCACAACATTCCATACTGAAGTCAACATCAATCATCTATATTAATACCACATTTGATATCTAACAACAAAGTAAGTATCAGTATAATCCAGAAGTCGGATCAAAACCTGTTCTCAATTCCTAACTTTTCCAATTCATTTGTCCACTCCCCAGCAATCTTAGTGATGCTCACTCTTTCTTTTCTACTGAAGACATCTGTCTCTGAATTGATCTTTCTTGGTTGGTAATTAACCATACTTCCGTAGCTCATAAGTAAAAATAACCAGAGTTCATACATTTGTAGCTTAGAACGCAGTTGCTAATCTTTTACCCTTCGCATGCATATCTCCAGGTGTTCAACTTGGTCTTTCTTAGTTCTTGAATGAACGAGGATGTTATTAATAAATACAATTACACTATCCACTTATTTCTTATACACTATGCTTATTTTATCTTCGGACTTACAATTTCTAATAACCGATGCGTGACTTCATACCTCCCTTCTCTTTTCTCCATGATCACTTTTTTTTGTATAGCGCGAGGTATTCTTTATTTCATTATTCTTTCATTCCATATTTCTGAAGTTTTCCTTTACTCACTATCTCATCCCTACTGGGTTATACGATACAGGGCTTTTGACACCAGCTCCACTCCGTACAGTAACTGATAAGAAATTCTTACCTCATTTCCCGAGGTAACCTTGGTAAATCATTCGTTAGAATCTTCGGGGCTTTGCTTTATTTCTAAAGAATTCCGATATCAGATTCATTGTAACGTTCTTCCTTAACAGTTCGCTACTAATACCCTGGGTTTAATCTCCCTTGTTTACACGCATTCTTTGAATGAAATTTGTATCTTCAATTATCGGCGCTTCACTTCATTCTCCTATCAGTTCTGACACAGCTGACAGTCACCACTTACTTATATCCTGAACTTTTTTATAAAATTTCTTTATCATCCTTTTGATTCCACTTCTTTTCTTATTTAGTTCTTCATTCTCATTACTCATTAACTCTTTTAACATAAGGAATGCCTTTTTTTCTTGATAGTATTAATATGTGCATTATTAGCTAAGCCATTTCTGAAGTAAATAAAAGGCTTTTATTTATAATATTTAAGTTCTTACTGACAGAATTATCAAAATTCATCGATAATTACTTTCTTAGCCTCACTTAAATCATCATTGATCGCATATTTGGCTTTTTCCAATTGATCAACATTTCTTCTTCCCAAGTTCACATGCGTACTTCGTTAGTCTTCATCTTATATGGATACTTGGATTCACGAGCTTTCAAAAACTTTTATTCAATCGCCATTCGATATGGGTATACTTTCAAGTCCTTCCTGGAACGCTATTACAGATGATAGAATCTTTTTGCTTTATCTTGAACCTTCGGTTCTTGAAAATTTTCTTCTTACTAGAATGTACCAATTACTTTTTGTTCCTCATGTTTATCGAAAATAGCATATTTATCTAGATAAAATCTCACACATGTCTGTAATAACATCACGCTAATTCTACTAAACTTTCGATTCCTGCTAATGCCATTACTTCCTTCAACTTGCTAACCGCTCTGATTTTGGATCTGAAAATCATGGTAGAGCTTGACTCAATCTAATTGGAATTGATCTCCATTTAGCTAACCATTGGTTGGTAAAGTTGTTCAATTAACTCTTTTAACTGATCACTTAAACCAAGTGCTTTCTAGCTAACTGGAATCAAAGACCAATTATATAAAGTCGGTTTGGGCATACTAACATTTTCAAGATCCGAGATCGCAGTTACTTGGAGTACTGACGAGAATGATAATATACTTCTTTATCCTTACATGTAGGGTAATTTCTTAAAAATTTGGGCAGCACTTCCCCTATATCATTGACTACTAGTCGGACTAAAGCCGACACCATCAATCAACCAAATCGTCCACAATCATATCCACCCACTTCCATTAACCAAATTCATCCATTCACCATAAGTCAAACTATATCATTCTGACCAGCAGTTGTATGATTAATTGGCATAACATATATCTTTTTGAAATGGGGCTACGGTCTTAAACCAATAATGATTAGTATAACTACACTTCTCCCAATTCTTTCATAATATTACAAAATTTTGTTAGTGAACTTTAAAATTTATCTTGTTGTTTCTAAAAATTTTATTTCGTGAGTCTCTTAACTTATCCCTTACCATTACTAATTGGGTATAGTTACTTTTAATAATTATGCCGCAACACCAATACTCCTTCTTTGACAATACACAATCAATTTCATTAGTGAGTTTGTTTATCTTTCAATAACCATGCAGGGTCTTAATTATCATCGTCACAATCGTGTAAACACTCCATCATCAGTTTGTTATTTCTTAAAAGGTCTCGCAGTCGAATCACCATTACTTTATCTCCACTTATGTTCCCGTATCGAACTTTCGTCACCGACCCGGTTATGGGTATTAAATTTACCATAACTTATTTTTCTCAAGGTAGAGAACTTCAAAATTTCTCAAAGTTTGTTTACAATTAAGATTTCTTTAATCTTGAATCTTCACGACAAATATCTTTCCACGACGAAGGAATGCTTCGCGTATTAATTGCCCGTCTGCTTCAGTGTTCAGAATTCCCTTGATCTCCGATTATTGTTCCGACACTCGTTCGCTTTGTATACAGCCTTACTGCTTTATTTTATAATTAATTTATTTGTTATAATTCGCCAACCATTCATTTCACGTCGAAATCCTCTGATTTGAAGCGCGTCATGTTAACGCAATCTATCCTACTGATGAGCTCCTCGTACACGAATAACTGTCTGACTTGATGTCTTCGCCACGTCCATATTATTGATAAATTCCTTCTTCCTTACCCGTAGATGTCCATCATTTATCGATTTACAGTCGTATCTATGTTTGTTGTATGATTCCACGTGCCACACTATTTCATTTCTTTTGAAATCGTAAGAGAACTGACTCTCCGCAAGAGGAGAGTTTGCGAATATGACTTTGATTAAAAACTGAATAAGGAATAACAATGCCACAAACGATTAGGAGAATTTGTAATTCAGTAAATTGAAGGAAGAAGAATGAGTGAAGATTTAGATGTGAATAAGACAACCATATTTGTACTCAAGATGGCCAGTCTTTCATACTATATGGCGTACAACACATGATTACGTGGCGTCCCACCTGACTCTTCATCATTTCGACAAAGCGTCATACCACAATACTGTTTGTCTCAATCAGAAATCAGTGATTTGAGGAGAGAAATAATTCAGAAGGAATACAACAAATTTTCTTTTTTCTTCACCCCATATGATTTATCCACAGAAGAAACTTATACGTATCCAAGAATCAAGAAGAACATATGCTATCGTATTAAGAAGAGGAATTTTGATGTTGATCACCTTTCACGCTTCACCTACGTATGCCTTCAGAAACCAGTCGAATGAGAGATTCACAATTTAGGTCACATTATAACATCAAAATGTCGTCTGGAAATGCCTCCACATTAAATGCTTTAATGATTTGATCGTAATCGCGTTCCTACGAAATTTATAATTATTACTTCCGATTTCCTTTATGCCACGTAGGGTAACAGTCGATCCCGCAATGTCTCAACTCCGTCGATAGGAATACTATTTTTCTCCAATTATCTGGAAGATTCTTCCATTTTCTTTAGTCATCCGCTGTCCATTCATATTACGAATCTCGTTAAATTATAATAATTTCATGAATTGGGTAAATAATATTTTAACATGTTCATTCAATTGTTGGTATTATTTAAACAAAGATTACTCTCGTCTTTCACGAAAACTTTAAACTTTCTCCCTGCTAGGGGGTCCACTTAGTCCTTCAAACTGACAACACAGAGTCTATATCCATTCTTCTTTTTTAGGTCATTTTCTTTTTATAATAACAAGAACTTTAATAGTAATTCGACAACCAAATTGTAAAACTCACTTCATACAAAAATCTTCTAAAAGTTGATTAAGAAAATCTTCTCCGAAATCTCATTTTAAAATTTTGAAAGTCAAATATTTGGTCATCATTACTCTATAAGTTATTTGCTATTCTCTTGATCCGCTAATGAAATATCTAATTGAAGGAATTCCCATATAAGGGTCTCTCCATTTTGGTATATCTTCTACTTTTTCTTGGATTCTGCTCACACTTGTTAGTCGACGAAGTTCCATTTACTATTGTATATCATTTACTCGCAATTCTACCGCAATGCTAACATCTAGTATTATCTCTGACATTCTTGCCATCATTTTTGACGCTATGCTTACAACCACGTAGGCGATTCGACCTTCTATCTATAGGTAGGATCGCATCTTCTCGCTAGCCTTACCTATACCTTGTAAGGAAAACATTATTCTTCGTGCAGCGCCCGGTATGTGATAAGAATCTTTCCGCAACGGTGGTGCTTTTGCAGCTTGCAACTTTTGGCCCTTCATCAGCTTCCGTCAACTTGTTGCCTCCAGCATGGAGCTCATTTTATTACCTAATTCTAAGTTAAATCGTACCAAAACTCACCTAGCCTCTCTTTCACAAGTTCTCACAAAAATCAATCGCATTTTCTTCAAAACCGCATGAAACGTAGGGTAACATATCCAGTCTCCGCCGATCTATCGATTCCTCATTACTGTAAGATCGGAGAACTCAATATACCTATAGCGTTGCGATATTCGTCGTACACTTCCCTCAACAATTCTGGCTTACCAATTCCGTATCGGGCCTGCTAGTCCTCATTCGCACTCAATTTGAACTTAAAATGAGTATGCCTAGGATCTTTCCTATCTCATATGACCTATCACTCCTATCTTACCCTCACCTATTCTTATTCCAGTGACCAATAACCTGTAGCTCTGATACCAACTGTAATACCCCCCAAATCCGGGGTCAGGATTGGGTGTGACTACACAACTTTAAATAATAAAAACCTGTATATTAAAATAAATGTACAGATAACCCCTCATTATTCAGGATCGCTTACAGGTTATAGTATAAAAAAAGAATCTAATCTTCTAAAATTACAATGCCTAAATACAATTTCATTACCTCATTACTAATTTCCTTGTATTGATCACTCTGACACCTTCAAATTTCTTCAGCTGGAATCTCACCACTTTTGCTGCCTATTAAAAGCTATGCACTTTTGTCCTCATTTGATACTGAAAGGAATAAGAGTTCACAAGGCAAGAGTGAGCCAAAAATGCCCATCAAGTATCATAAATGGTTTCCAGGTATCAGATCAGAAAACTCCTGGAAACGATTATTGAATGATTTTAAAAATGTCTTTACATATTTAAATAGTTAAGCGAACAAAACATCGGCCCTCATTGGCCTTTAATCATAAATCACAATTTTCTGTAAAAGAACAGTGATCGTTTCAATATTTCATCCTTTTGAATTAAATCTTTGTTTGAGTTTTTAATTATGAACTATTCGGGAAGGAATGCCGTTAATGGCGATCAACGATAAATTAGACTGAACACTAGAAACCAACATATGCACTATAACCTGCTGATCAGTAAGGATATAGTGCGGATCTATACCCAACTGCATAGACCCAACCAACATATGGGGTACCCAGGAAACTATGGCCTAAGGGTCCGGTCCATCCCCGACACATAGGATCCAGCTCATCACTGGTCCTCATAATCACCGTCCAGCCCTTAGAGTATTTTGATATCAAATCATTTTGATTTCAAAACATCCCAAATCAGGGTTCGCAAATAACCCGAACGAATGAGTACTTGCTCAAGAGATCAATCGATAATCAAGGAACAAGATCAAAAAGGCACTTGCATAAATAAGAGTAATTGCAGCGAAATATAAAAATATTTAACTATTTTGAACTTAGAATAAGAGCGAATAAATATTTGCAGTATTTTAGGAGAAAGGTTAGGAATACTTGCCTTAATTGGTGACCCTCTGATCTTTAACTATTTTCCATATCACTCAGTTCCGATGTGTCTGTATTTCTATTGACATGCCACTTGACCTTTCTTAACAATCGCTATTTCAAGTTTATCTCTATTCTGAATTCACTCTTCTCCTTACTATTAATCAGGCTTTACTTTTACAATCTCTGTCTGGCTTTGAATGCCTCGTACTATGTGTATCTATCATAAATAATACCTGATAGGGATAAATAAGTCCTGATTTTATAATTAATGGGCTGATAGGCCCAATAATAAGATGTATAATATTCAGACCAGAAAGGTTAAGCCTGATGGACCAGATCAGGCCTAATGGAATAAAAAAGGCCCAAAAGCCCTGATTATTAATTAATTTCGTAATTAATTAATAAGGGAGAAATCAGATGTTGAAAAGAGTCCCGATAAGGATATAAATCCTTAGAGATTAGCCTCAAGGGGATCTAAAAGGATAAGGAATCAGCTTCCTACTTCCTAGGACTCCTAAGTCTATCCTAATTCAGAGGCTTGTCCACCAAGTCTCCTATACCAAGTCCAATTCAAGGACCACCAACATCTATATAAGGGGTCTCACCCCCACCAATCAGAACTACGTTTTTTGACTTGATCCTTGGCAATCAGCAAGGTACGTAGGCATCTTGTTAAGGCAGATTGAGTCACGAAACACAAGAGCAGTCAAATCGAGCCTCGAAGCTCACGTTCCTTAGTATTAAATACATCAATTATATATATTAGTTTTTAATCCATAACATTTGGCGCCGTCTGTGGGAAAAAACGGAACAACAACCATGGCGAGAACACGGAGAACAACCAGCACTCTGGAGGAGGGAACACCATCAGGGACAACCCAGGTGATTTCATCAACCGTGGAGGTTCCTCCCCATTCAACTTATGCATCTACTCAGGGGGAAGCCCAGACAGGGGCAACTCATCCTCAGCCACAAGGGACAACTCCCCCGACTAATCAAGGTACGAATCCTCAAGTTCAACAAATACATATACCTGTGAATTCTCGACCCATCGGGTATGAATATTCAACTATTGTTACTACTAACCCCCCTTATGGGATGCCCCTTCACCCTGAGGTTGGAGGAAGTGGATATGCTGGGCGAAGCGAAGCACGAGGGCGGTCGCCCCCCTATATACGAGGTTTGGATCCTATCCCTGAGGATCGGGAATTTTCTGGTCCATACACTGAGAGAGACTCCGAATCTTCGGATGATGAAGTAGCCCCGAGAAGGAGGCGTCCTGGAAAAGAGCCAATGGCCGATGGAAGGCAACGCCCCCAAAGCACCCCAGGGGCGAATCCCCAAGAAGTACAGGAAAAGATCAGGGCTCATGAGGCTGAAATCCAAAGGCTGAGGCGTGATTTGGAGGCTCACCAAGCCACCAGACCCCACATACCTCCTAGGGGGAGAAATCCTCCTCCTATCATAGACCTGGATGGTCCGGTAAGAAGAAGGGCTGCTGTCCCAAGAACTGATCCAAGCAATCTCCTTCCCCTTGGAGATCCTGATGATCCAACTCCACCCTTCACAGAAGAGATAATGAATGCCCATATCTCAAGAAAATTCAAGATGCCCACTATCAAAGCCTATGATGGCACGGGAGACCCCGCTAATCATGTTAGGACATTCTCTAATGCACTGCTGCTGCAACCCGTGAATGATGCTATAAAATGTCGGGCCTTCCCTCAAACCCTGTCGGGTATGGCTCAAAGATGGTACAGTCGCCTACCCCCAAATTCTATTGGATCATTCAGAGAATTAAGTCAGGCTTTTATTAAGCAATTCATCAGTGGAAGAGTCCATGAGAAAAGTTCAGCATCTCTTATGAGTCTTGTGCAGGGAGCTAAAGAATCCTTAAGAGATTACCTAAATCGTTTTACAAAGGAGGCTTTAAAAGTCCCAGACCTTGATGATAAGGTAGCCATGATAGCACTACAACAAGGAACTAGGGATGAGTTTTTCAAGATGTCTTTGGCTAAACGACCCCCTGAGAGCATGTTGCAGCTCCAAGAGAGGGCAGGGAAGTATATCAAGGTTGAAGAAAGTATGAGGAAGACCGTAGTAAGTAATGAGCCCACTGGAGGCAAGAAACGAAAAACTGATTTGGAGTATATCGCTAAGGATAAATATCCTAGAACTGAACAAAACCCTGATTCAACCCCCAAGAAGGGAGGACCTGGGAAAAAGTTCACTGAATACGCTAAGCTGAATGCTCCCAGAAGTCAGATTTTGATGGAGATTGAGAAAGACAGAGATATTCGCTGGCCTAAGCCCTTGAAGGCTGATCCCGCCAAGCTAGATAAGGGCAAGTATTGCAGGTTTCACAAAGATGTTGGCCATGACACCGATGAGTGTAGGCAGTTGAAAGATGAAATTGAGTTTTTGATTCGAAAAGGAAGACTGAACAAGTATACTGGAGATGGAGGAGACAGAAATAATAATGGAAGGAAGAACTTTGAAGATCGTAGGAGGGACCAAGATGATCAGGGGCGGAATCCCCAACCTAGAGGACCAGTTATAAACACCATTTATGGAGGGCCGAGACCTCGAGGGCCTGTGATAAACACGATCTTTGGAGGTCCAACTGCTGCTGGATTGTCCAAAAATTCCAGAAAGGCATATACTAGAGAGGTTATGCATATTGTTGGAGAAGCCCCGAAGAGGGCCAGGACAGAAGTAACATTGGCTTTTGATGATTCCGACCTAGAGGGTGTGAAGTTTCCCCATGACGACCCGCTGGTCATAACGCCGATAATAGGAAATAGCCCGGTTAAGAGGGTCCTTGTGGATAATGGTGCTTCTGTGGATATCTTGCTCCACGACACCTTTCTAAGGATGGGGTATAACGACTCCCAGTTGACACCAACCGACATGCCGATATATGGATTTGCTGGAGTAGAATGTCCTGTGGAAGGGATAATTAAATTGCCAACCACCATAGGTACGGAGCCAAGGCAAGTAACGCAGATGCTGGATTTTGTGGTGGTAAAGGCTAGTTCAACTTATAATGCTATCATGGGGAGAACAGGGATACATGCCTTCAAGGCAGTCCCCTCTTCCTACCATTCAGTCATGAAGTTTCCCACCCGAAACGGGATTGGAGAAGAGAGAGGAGATCAAAAAATGGCTAGAAGCTGTTATGTGGCCTCTTTGAGGGCAGATGGAGTCGGGGGGCAGGTTCTTCCTATTGAAGATATGGATGTTCGAGAAAATGATGAGAATAGAGGAAGGCCAGCAGAAGAATTGGTTTCGGTTCCTTTAGATCCCAAGAATCCTGAGAGGATGACTTTCATTGGAGCTACATTAGAGGAGCCCCTTAGAGGGAAGTTAGTGAAATTTTTGCAAGAAAATAGTGATGTGTTTGCATGGTCAGCAGCTGATATGCCAGGCATAGACCCGGAGTTAATTACCCACAAGTTAAACGTGGATCCAAGCCGGAAGACAGTGAAACAAAAGAAAAGAAATTTTGCCCCGGAAAGACAAGAGGCTATAAAGCAGGAAGTGGAAAAGCTCTTAGAGGCTGGTTTCATTGAGGAGATTCAATTTCCGGAGTGGTTAGCAAACCCTGTAATGGTGAAGAAGGCTAATGGAAAGTGGAGGATGTGTATAGACTTCACCGATCTGAATGATGCATGCCCCAAAGATTGTTTTCCGCTGCCTAGAATTGATACTTTGATTGATGCCACCGCTGGACATGAGATGCTGAGTTTCATGGATGGGTTTAGCGGATACAACCAGATCAAAATGCATAAGGATGACATTCCAAAGGTATCATTTATCACTGACTTTGGTGTTTATTGTTATCTTGTTATGGCGTTTGGTCTCAAGAATGCAGGAGCCACCTATCAAAGGTTGGTGAATAAAATTTTTAAGGATCTTATTGGGAAGACTATGGAAGTCTATGTTGATGACATTCTAGTCAAGAGTCTAGTAAAGACTGATCATATAACCCATTTGAGGGAAGCTTTTGAGGTCCTGAGGTACCACAAGATGATGTTGAATCCTACGAAGTGTGCTTTCGGAGTAGGATCTGGAAAATTCTTGGGATTGATGGTCTCAAAGAGTGGAATTGAGGCTAACCCCGATAAAATAAAGGCAATCCTGGACATGGAACCCCCAAAAACTGTCAAGGATGTTCAGAAACTCACAGGAAGGGTTGCTGCGCTAGGACGATTCATCTCCAAGTCAGGAGACAAGTGCTTGTCATTCTTCAAGTCATTAAAAAACATTAAAGACTTTGTATGGAGTGAGGAAAATCAGAAGGCATTCAAAGAGTTAAAGAAGTATATGGGCCAGGCCCCGTTGTTAGCCAAGCCAGTTATGGGTGAAGTTTTATTCTTGTACTTGGCTGTTTCAGAAAGCGCCTTGAGCGCGGTGTTGGTTAAGGAGGAACTGAAAGTCCAGAAACCCGTATACTATGTCAGCAAAATTTTGCATGGTGCTGAGTTGAATTATTCAGCCATTGAGAAATTCGCTTTAGCCTTGGTAATGGCTTCAAGAAAGCTGCGTCCTTATTTTCAAGCTCACCAAATTGAAGTGCTAACAAATCAGCCACTGAGAAATATCATTCACAGTCCCAAGGCAAGTGGGAGACTGATTAAGTGGGCAATAGAGTTGGGAGAGTTCGATCTCAAGTATAAGCCACATATGGCCATAAAAGCCCAGGCACTAGCTGACTTCGTGGTGGAATGTACCATACCCAACCAAGAAGTCGGGGGGCAGGAAGATACCACACCTCAAGACAAGGGAGTCGACAATGGGGACAAGGAGAAAGAATATTGGGTTCTCTATTTTGATGGAGCATCAAAAACAAATTCCAGTGGAGCAGGGTTGGTTTTGCAAAGCCCTGATGGATTCTTAATTGAGTATGCCATGAAGCTAGACTTCCCAACCACAAACAATGAGGCAGAGTATGAAGCCCTGATTGCTGGCCTTGGTCTAGCTGGGACACTTAGAGTCAAAAACTTAAAGGTCCGTGGAGACTCGAAGTTGATCATATCCCAGGTAAAGGGAGAATTTGAAGCAAGGGATGATACGATGGCAAAGTATGTTCGCCTAGTAAGGGCTGTGATGACCCAATTTAATGAATGCCATGTTGAACACATTCCAAGGGAAGAAAATGCTAAAGCAGATGCGCTATCAAAGTTTGCTTCGTCTGAGATTGAAGAAAGTTCAGGAAGTGTGTACTTCCGTGTTTTGAAGACACGAAGCATAGATGTTAAGCTTGTGGCTCCCGTAGGCTTGGGGACGTCATGGATTGATCCCATCAAGGCTCACATTCAGACCGGTTGGTTGCCAAGCGATACAATTGAGGCACGGAAGTTAACTGTTCGAGCACTAAGGTACTCTTTGATAGATGGGATTCTATATAAGAGATCTTTCGTGGTTCCTTACTTGAGGTGTCTCAGGCCCGATGAGGCACGCTTGGCTCTTGAGGAAGTGCATGAAGGCATTTGCGGGCAGCACTTGGGGGGCAGGGCCTTGGCTCATAAGTTAACCCGTTTAGGCTTTTATTGGCCAAAAATGATGGCTGATGCCAAAGAATATGTGAAGAAGTGTGACCGCTGTCAAAAGCATGCACCAATTGTTAGACAACCCCCCGAGATGCTGACCTCTATCAACTCACCTATTCCCTTTGCCATGTGGGGGATGGATATTCTAGGGCCTTTTCCTATGGCCACGGCACAAAGGAAATTTCTGATTGTAGCCATTGATTATTTCACCAAGTGGATCGAAGCCAAACCTTTGGCCAAAATCATAACTAAGCAGGTTGCACAATTCCTGTGGGAAAACATTATGTGCCGATATGGAATTCCCCGTATCCTCGTCACTGACAATGGAACGCAATTCAACAATGAGGAATTCAAGAAGTATTGTGAAGAAAATGAAATTGAGTTACGATTCACCTCTGTGGCTCACCCGCAAGCCAATGGGCAAGTGGAGGTAGCAAATCGGATAATCCTGGATGGATTAAAGAAGAGGATCGAGAAGTCAAGAAATAATTGGGTGGACGAGATACTTCCCATATTATGGGCCTATAGGACTACCTGTAGAGTCACGACGGGAGCAACTCCCTTCTTGTTGGCATATGGGGCAGAAGCAGTAGTTCCCGTGGAGATATCACATTCCTCTCCAAGGATTCAGGCTTTCAACGCAGAGGAAAATGGGGAAGGTCAGAGGTTAGCCCTGGATTTGATCGATGAAGTGCGAGATAAGGCACATGCAAAGATAGTAGAATATCAGAAAAAAGCTTCATTCTACTACAACCTAAGGGTTAAAGAAAGGTTTTTTAAACAAGGCGATCTAGTCTTGAGGAAGATAGAAGCATCTGGTGTTGGACAAAAAGGGAAGCTTGCCCCAAATTGGGAAGGGCCGTACAGAGTCAAGAGCGTTCAAGGTAGAGGAACCTACAAGCTCGAGACTATGGATGGTTTTGAAGTCCCGAGGACCTGGCACGCACAAAACCTGAAGGTTTACTACGTGTAAGATAGGCGAAGTACGATTCTCACTTGTCATTGTGACAAGTAGGTTTAAAAGCACCTGGAAGCTTTGCTTGCGTAGGATTTTATATTCCAGTAGAATTTACATTGTCTAGTTATTATTGATTAGGGTCGAACCCATGCTATGTAAGGTTTTGAAAAACCAGACTTCATATTAAAGAGTTTGAAATTACTTCAATCCAAGGATGTTTAAGGCTCAAATGCATATTAAACAGAAAGAGGCAAGAAAAGCAACATATAAAATATAAGCCCCGAAGGGTAATAAGTTTTGAATACAATTAAGTCAATACAATAAGACAAGCCATGCAAGGCTGAAAAAGCTCTAAGGAGCTGAGGTGCCCTCGGCGTCCATATCATCGTCTTCTCCGCTCTCGCTAGATGTCTCCGTCGTCTCGGAGGAGGAAGAGCTGTCATCCTCAGCAGGTCTGGAAGAAGACTCGGGAGGAGGAAGAAGTGGATCCTGAGGAACATGGTCCGAGACAACTACTCGGGTACGAAACCTCTGTAGCAAAGCCTCGTCATCAGGGCAGATGTAGTCCGCCGGGTTAATATCAGGACAAGCCTCGTTCACGGTCCCAAGGGCCGTGTCCCAACCAGTCCTAAAAAACTCGGGAAAGACTGAATCATCCCTAATCCTCATAGATTGGGCAAACTCCTCCGAGTCCAGATAATTGTCTATAGCTTTATCCTTCTCCGCCCGAAGTACCACCAGCTCGGCGTTAGACTCTCCGAGTTCTTCCTCCTTGCGCTTGAGCTTCTTCTCCAGGGTAGCATACTTCTTCTGTTGCCTCCTGAGGGCATTATCGGCCTTATCAGAAGCCCGCTTCCATGATTCGGCTTGCCTCACAGCGCCTTGAAAGTAGGCGTTAGACTGAAACAAAACAATTAACAAAGTATAAGGCAAGAAAGTGCTACAAGAACGAGAAATAAGTTTAAAAAAGAGAAGGCATACCGAAGCCAGAGATTGGGCTCCCATGAGCTTAATCCTCTCAAGGTCAGGGGTGGCCACCACATCAGTAAAGTCCTTTGGAGTCACGCTATGGTAGGACCAATCCCAAGCATGCTTCGTGGAACCAACCACGGTATCCCCTCGGCGGAATCCCCAGAGAGGCTGAAAGACGCCTGTAGCAGCAGCAGCGGGGGCAGCAGCAGTGATAGGAGCATTATGGCCCTCAGCTCCTTCAGTTGAAGCCTCCCCCATAGGCTCCTTGTGCTTTCTCAAGAAGATAGGCTCTGTCGCCTTTCCTCGGGTGTCTAGGCCTGCTAACCGAGCTTTCTTCATCCTAGCTGTTTCTTCGACCAAGGGGACATTGTCCTCGTTAATCTCCTTAGCAGCTGAAACAAAGCAAAAGACAAAATAAGTGATGTTAATAATGCGTGAAATAAAGAAAAATTGAGAAGGGAAGAGAAATACCCTGTTGAGAAACAGAGGATAGTCCCACATGAATCAGGGAAAACTCTTCTAAAAGAGTCCAGCTGGTGGTGGTGCCATCATCCTGAGTGAGCCCATTATAAATGATAGTTTCTTCAGGAGTTAAGTGAATGGATTTGAGGCTACCATCACTGACCTTCCCGAAGGAAGATCGAAAGAGCGTGCCCCAGTCGCCATTCTCCCAACGTAACCCAACGAAACTATTCCTCCAATTTGGATTATTATCAGGAATAGAGGCGCTATTAAAGATATGTTTGCTTTTGGGCCTTTGTTTGACATAAAGCCCAGCTAAGGGCCCAAGTGTTTAAAAAGCCCAGAAAAGGGCCCAGATATTTAAGGTTAACAGCCCATAACCCAAAATCCAGTCATAATGGGCCAAAAGAATGAAGGCCCAGCTAAGTGAAGGTGGCCCAAAAATAAATTCCAGGGAGAAATGGATAAAAAGATCAGGAATATGACCCAATTCGACCAGGAATCATGAGGAAATCCTGGTCGAAATACAGGAGGTCGAAATTGCTTCGATCAAGGCACGAAATGGTACTTAAATCGGTCAAAATATTAGTTCCTGACCGAAATGGTCAGAATTCTGATCGAGAGTGAATAAAACAGAAGAACTTTCGACCAGAAAGCAAGGCAAAATCCTGGTCGAATGGATCCTGCCCGAAATTGCTTCGACCAAGGCATCAAATGATGGCTAATTCGGTCAAAAAGCAGGACTCCTGACCGAAAGGGACAAAAATCCTAGTCGAAAAATTTCTGGTCGAAAAATTGTATAAAAAAAAAAAAAAAGGAGGGGGGGGAAATCCTGGCCGAAATTCGACCAGGACCTCTGCTCGAATATTCCTGCTCGAAAATCCTTCGACCAGGGCTGAAAGAAGGTTAATTCGACCAGGATCCTGGTCGAATGGATTCCTGGTCGAAAAATTGCATTAAAAAAAAAAAAGGAGGGGGGGGGGGGAAATCCTGGCCGAAATTCGACCAGGACCTCTGCTCGAATATTCCTGCTCGAAAATCCTTCGATCAGGGCTGAAAGAAGGTTAATTCGACCAGGATCCTGGTCGAATGGATTCCTGGTCGAAAAATTGCATAAAAAAAAAAAAGGAAGAAAAAGGGAAGAAAATTAGGGAAAAAAATCCAGAAAAATAAGGAAATTCCTTAAATTCCTTAAATAATTTCTGAAAAATGTTAATATTTTCAGAAAATTAAGGGAAAAATCAAGAAATTAGGGAAAAATCCCAGAAAATTAGGGAAAAATCCCAGAAAATTAGGGAAAAATCCCAGAAAATTAGGATAAATCCCAGAAATTAAGGGAAAAATCCAGAAATTAGGGAAAATCCCAGAAAATTAGGGAAAAAATCCAGAAAAATAAGGAAATTCCTTAAATTCCTTAAATAATTTCTGAAAAATGTTAATATTTTCAGAAAATTAAGGAAAAATCCAGAAAATTAGGATAAATCCCAGAAATTAAGGGAAAAATCCAGAAATTAAGGATAGATCCCAGAAATTAAGGGAAAAATCCAGAAATTAAGGATAAATCCAGAAAATTAGGGAAAAATCCAGAAAATTAAGGATAAATCCCAGAAAATTGAGGGAAAAATCCAGAAATTAAGGATAAATCCCAGAAAATTAAGGATAAATCCCAGAAATTAAGGGAAAAATCCAGAAATTAAGGATAGATCCCAGAAATTAAGGGAAAAATCCAGAAATTAAGGATAAATCCAGAAAATTAGGGAAAAATCCAGAAAATTAAGGATAAATCCCAGAAAATTGAGGGAAAAATCCAGAAATTAAGGATAAATCCCAGAAAATTAAGGATAAATCCCAGAAAATTAGGGAAAAATCCCAGAAATTAGGGAAAAAAATCCAGAAATTAAGGATAAATCTCAGAAAATTAGGGAAAAATCCAGAAATTAGGGAAAAATCCCAGAAAATTAGGGAAAAATCCCAGAAAATTAGGGAAAAATCCCAGAAAATTAGGATAAATCCCAGAAATTAAGGGAAAAATCCAGAAATTAGGGAAAATCCCAGAAAATTAGGGAAAAATTCCTGGAAATTAAGATAATTTCTGAATAAAAGGAAGATTCATTGTAAATGTGTAGGTCGCTCCACACTTTACGCAAAAACGAAACCCTGAAAGGGAACGAATAACTTCTGCGAAACCTAATCAATGTTTCCCAAAAGTTGGGGGGCAAATGATAGGGATAAATAAGTCCTGATTTTATAATTAATGGGCTGATAGGCCCAATAATAAGATGTATAATATTCAGACCAGAAAGGTTAAGCCTGATGGACCAGATCAGGCCTAATGGAATAAAAAAGGCCCAAAAGCCCTGATTATTAATTAATTTCGTAATTAATTAATAAGGGAGAAATCAGATGTTGAAAAGAGTCCCGATAAGGATATAAATCCTTAGAGATTAGCCTCAAGGGGATCTAAAAGGATAAGGAATCAGCTTCCTACTTCCTAGGACTCCTAAGTCTATCCTAATTCAGAGGCTTGTCCACCAAGTCTCCTATACCAAGTCCAATTCAAGGACCACCAACATCTATATAAGGGGTCTCACCCCCACCAATCAGAACTACGTTTTTTGACTTGATCCTTGGCAATCAGCAAGGTACGTAGGCATCTTGTTAAGGCAGATTGAGTCACGAAACACAAGAGCAGTCAAATCGAGCCTCGAAGCTCACGTTCCTTAGTATTAAATACAGCAATTATATATATTAGTTTTTAATCCATAACAATACCATTCAATGAACTGACAATATATAATTGCCTAGTCTATACATTTATCTTTATCATCTACCCACCCGATAATAACAGATAAGGATCATCTTTAATCATATGAGGTTTAATCGACACGTAGACTCATAGTTCACATAACATATAAACACATAAGGCACGTATCAGATATCTCATACAACAAATAGTCATATAATTCATGTAGCACATAAGTTAAATCATGAAAAGGTAAGTCTTGATACGGTTAGAATTGAAATCGGGTGAAAAGAGTATTTTATTGATCAATAATCGACTCAAGATGACTCATAACCCAAACGATCTTTTGACACAAAAGAAATTAGGTCTCGAAAGTATTTTTAATGAAAGAAGAATATTTTTCTGAGTCTAGAGGCGTTCGTTTCACACTAAACGGACGAACGGTTGATTTATTATGAATTTTTGAACATTTTTCGGAATTAAAATGGGTCTCCAAATCATTTTATAATTAAATAATAGGGTTTGAAAACTCGAGTATGACTTTAAAATAATTTTATAATAACTATCGAGTCTTGAAAAGAATTTAAAATAATATTTTAAAACTCGAAACTATTTTTCGGAATTTTTAAATCAATTTTAAATAATTCAATCTAATTATTAAATCAATTAATAATTAATTAATAATTAATTAATCAATTAATTAATTATAAATTAATCGATCAATTAAAATGATTAAAAACAAATTAAAATTAATTAATAAAATAATTTCGATTTATTTTTCAATAAATAATTAATTATAACAATTTTCTGAATTTAAAATAATTAAATAACTATTTTCTGATTTTTAGAATAATAAAAATATCATTTCTGAAAATTATTAAACACAAATCTGATTTTTGAATTTTTATAAACAAAAATCTAAATTTTATAGATTTTAAAACCAAAATATTAAATATGCAAATTAGGGAAACTTCGGGGTACTAAACTGTAGTTTCCCCCATCGTCTTCCCCCTTCACTGCTCCGGTGGCCGGCCGCCATTAACGACGACCACCGAGCTTTTTCGGCGAACAAAAATATTACCCAGAACTATACCAAATCAACATGTATTATACTTCTAGCTACCAGGAGTCTATTTTTGCAATCTGTTTAATTAAACAATCACAGAGTCGCCTGGAAAATCCGCTCAAACATTCCGCCGCCGCGCGGTGGTTTTCGGCGAGACAGCTACGTTTACCGCTCGTAACTCATGTATACACCATTCAATTCGTCTTTCGACGATCTACATGATGGTACAATTAATTTAAAACAATAACCCCTAATGAACAAACACCCAATTTGTAATTAAGAACATTCAAACTTATAAAACCTAATTCACAAATTCGAAGATCAAACTCAATTTTCTATATATTATTGAACTCCAAATTAATCATATAATATACCAAAATGATCAGGACAAAATTATCTACAAGATACAATCATCAAATCACACAAACAACATCAAAAACAAAAATTCATATTTTAATCACCAAATAATTCGAATTAAAATAAATAAATATCAAAATCATCTTGATTTCTGCACTGAAATGGTTGATTAATTCAAAAAGTACTTTTCGAGAGCTTCGTTTTGATATATTGCACACTTGAATCAGAGTTCAGTAACGCCTTCGTTTGTGCGTTTGATTTTCAAAAACGTATCAATTTTTAGGGTTTTTCTCTGTAGTTACTATATTTTTACTGGTTGTAAATGAATAAACGAATAAAATGAAATAAGAAATATGTTATTTATGTTTACGGAATATTGGTTCGTTCTAGATCATTTTGGATCGTTAAATTAGTTACTTAGCCACTAAGTAACCACAAAAACGATCCGATTCGATACCCGTATTGGATAATTATCCAAACCGGGCTTTTTATGAAACACTTTATACGAAAATAAGGTAATAATATCCCGTCTTTCGAGAATAAGGGTTTCGTTGATTCACCGAAATGATTGTCGTATCGAAAATCTTGCATCGGGCCCCGCACGGGTCAAACCGTAATCCAGATCGAAAAATTCAAAACACGGGAAATGTCCGGATTTACCAGATTTGGTTAGGATGGAGTTTTCGGAAAAGTTTCGGGTTGTAAAAACGTAAAAATGGTTGAAGTCGGACGATTCCCAGCTTTATAAAATAATTTTATAATTATTCAGAAAATAATTAATAAAATCATAAATCATTATAAAATCATATAACACTCCATAAATTACCAAAAAAATACCTTAATTGTCTTTATTCTGGATATATTAAAATTAACATACTCACATTTTATTATATACAAACATCCAAATATTATTATCAATCATCAGATAATTTACCAAAAATTCATATAATATTCACATAATAATCATATATTGATATAAATAATTACACGATATTTCCCGGATGTTACATGATATCTACTGATTAAACTTTATTAACAACATGGCCAACTCAAATTTATCAAAATAAATTATAATCAAGTGCATGCAATCGATTTAAGGCCAAATATCAATCATATATTCTAGGTTTTAACATGCATCCCTAGAACTACAAGTTTTTATGCATAAAACTAACATGCAACCACTATCAACATAATATCCCAAATATTCCATGACATGAAAGGGTTTTAAAGTAGGTGATTCAACACAAAACATGGCTTTGAACAACATGCAACACATAACAAATTTCACTTAGAGCATGGTCTCATCACATAGCATTTCAAAACAAATTTTTGATCAACAAAACTTATTCCATTCGGCTCTCAAGGAGTCATTTCCGAATGGAGGGAGTAAAATGGTAACATGGGAGTGAAAACACTTAACCAAAAATGTGACGCCCTCCAAACCCGGGTCAGAAGTTTGGGGTCCACACACACACACACATGGCTTATTTATAACCTGCTTATAACAATAATAAAGATAACAATAATATGCAGTGACCCTATTTACCAACTACCATGGATCGCAACAGGTTAAAGTATGCACACAAGCCACACTTCTACTTATATTACATACCGTTCAAATCCCAACTATTCCAAACTCATAACTGAGTATTAAACAATATTACAAACTTTTACAGACTTAAATTGTTCCAAAAGAAGCCTACAAGCTCAGCTCAATCAATCTGAACCCCTAGTTCTCGCGCTGGACTGAGGATCCTCAATACCAACCGGTTCCTTTTTAACTGGAAAAGAACAGATTCAATATCGCACAAATGAGCTAACTAGCTCAGCAAGTCAAATGACAAAACTGAGAATAATGATCATCAGGTGAACATGATTATGATATCAAGTGAACAATGGATTATGATTTAGAATTGGATATTATACTTTTAATTTAAAAACCAAGGTTAGGCTGCTGATCAGTCACGCACTAACCCCGAGCAAGGCACACAACATCGCTCTAACTACTGGATCCAAGGCACACATTGGCCTAACTTGACCATTATATGGTCTGACCACGAATCTGGTCCATAATTTTATAAAAAAAATCCAATTCTAACATAATAACAGAATGAACAATAATAAACAATAACCAGAATCATTAACAACAGTGAGTACTTAACAATGAAAGGATTTCAATACTTGTATGGATCAACAAGGTAATTTCAAAGCTTGGATGCTGGGTAATAAAAGAATTGGATAACAAAGGGATCAACGTTTCAGGGTTTCAAGGATTTGGTCTTTCAAAGCATAAGATATCATGGGTTGAGTATATAAGTAATTCGGTTCAGCGTTTGGTATTTAGTTTGTATGTATTTGTGGAGTAGTATCGTAGATTTGTGGTTCGTATTTGGGTATACAATAATCAATGGCTTAGAAAGAATATGGTTCCTGGCTCAAGAACAATAATTGGAATCAGGGTTTAGGTTTTTGTGCTTCAAAGCACTTGCAATATCACAGGATTATCAAGTACTACAATATCTCGAGAATGTTCAGAACACTTGCCTGGTACTAGCTTACTATTCTGCACTCGCTTCCAATCACAATCGTCTTACTCCTCAACTACCTGTTTCCCTTTCCCACGTCTGGCCTCTTCTGCTCACATATCATAAGCATCTATCAATCATCAACTCATAGGATTCTATTCAACACATACTTCTATCTACCCTTCGTTTTACCCAAATCCGATTAACGGACTGAAAGTTATGCAATAACCAAGTAAATACCGAATATATAGACCGATAGTCAATCAACAAGTCACGTATAACACATAATACATCACGTAATCAATGACATATCATTTATAAAGAAGTCTCGGGTCATAAATATGCTTTCGGGTATCTAAAATGATTTTTAAAATATTTTTCGGAATTAATACGGGTCGTTGGATCAATTTCGGGTTAATAAACAGGGTTCGGTTGGCCAATTCTGGCTCCGATACAATTTTGTAATAATTCTCGAGCCTTGGAAATAATTTAGAATAATATGTTAAAGCTCGAAACTATTTTTTAGAATTTTTAAATCATTTTTAAATAATTAAATCTAATTAAATAATTGATTAAAATCAATTAATAATTAATTAAATCAATTAATCAATTAATTTCCGAATTAATTGACCAATTAATTAATTAAAAATTAATTGAAATTAATTAACTAATTAATTTAGATTTATTTTGGAATTAAAAATAATTTTTCAGAATTAAAATAATAATTTTCAGAATTTTCAGAAATTAAAAATGAATTTTTATAATAAAAATAAATAGGAAATATGAATTTTAAACATTTTATAAACAGGAATCCTATTTTTGCAAAGTCTGGAAACCTGGGGGACCAAACTTCATCGTTTTCAAAAGTATAGGGACCAAACTGCAATTTTGCAGTTCCAGTCGCCGGAAAAGTCGGGGATGGCCGGAGAAGACGATCCCGGCGTCCTCAGCCCACCAACACCTCCAGATCAACACTACACCTCAATAGGAATCTATATCTGCATTCAAAACACAACAATAACCCCTGTCCTGGCCGGAAGATGGCCAAGAACATTGTCGGATTCTGGCGAAACGACGAAAACTTAAAAAGACAACTCCCTACGATTTAAGCATCCTCTGTTAACGAGCTATATATCAATCGATTGCAAATTTCATAGAGAACACAGCCCACTATAAATCAACAGCTAATAACCCCTGGATCAAAAAACCCCAAATTTCAATTGAAAACATTCATACGGGTCATAAACCCTAATTTTGAAATTCGAAAATTAAACCTTCTTTTGAGCATGTTATTGAACTCCAAATCAGACGTATAATATACCAAAATATTCAGGAAAACAAGCTCTATAACATGCAATCATCAAATCATACAAACAATCATCCGAACAAAATTTCATATTTTTCATAAAAATAATTTGAAAATAAATAATATTTTAGAAATTAACCCTTTGATTCTGCAGGTGTATGGATTACAGATTCTGATAGAGCTTCTCAAGACCTTCAAATCCAATACTCGAGCTTTTCAAACAAAGATCAATAACACCTTCAAAAGTTGGTTTAATTCTTGGAATAGTTTATGAATATATGATTTTTCTCTGTAAAATTATATATTTATCTGTCTGCAAATGATTTTGATACGAAATAAAATACGGTAAAAGGCTATTTATAATTACGGAGAATTAGTATCCCGTTGGATCATTCCGGATATAAAACGGTACGTTTATTTGTAAAAACTGATCCAAACGGTATCGGTTTTCGGGATAATTATCCAAACCAGTACAATTTATACTGCGGTCTTGGTCTCAGCGCCTGGTTACACGTATTACAAAGTGATAATTGGGATAGTTTAATAAAAAGCTCCCGTTTATCGAAAATACGGGTTTTATTGATTTACCGAAACGAATATTGCATCTAAAATGTTGCGCCGGGACCCGTGCAGGACAAACCGTACGCCGGATCAAAAAAGTCGAAACTTGGAACATGCTCGGAATATTACAATTGGGTTAGGAAGGAGTTCTCGGAAGAGTTTCGGGTTCCAAAAACGTAATAACGGTTGACGTCGGTTGGTTCCCGTTTTTATAAAATAGATTTTAAATACTCGGAAAAAGATTTTATAAACTTTATATGATTCTTATAATCTATAAATCAACATCAAAATCATTGGAAAGATATGACAATTATCTATATTTTATTTTGGACATATAAAAATTAAAATACTCAATTAATATTATTTTTGAATATCCAAGTACAGATAACACTTAACAATTATCTCACAGAATAGATACTGAACACACATAATAATTATTTAATAGCAAAAATAATTACACAATATATCCTGGATATACATCCTCCCCCCCTTAAAAGGATTCTGTCCTCAGAATCTCTTAAGAAAACAAATGAGGGTACTTTTCTCTCATATCACTTTCTAATTCCCAGGTTGACTCTTCAACCTTTGGGTTTCTCCACAAAACTCTTACTAACTTTACCACTTTATTCCTCAATACCTTTTCTCGCTCCTCTAGAATCTCTATTGGACTCTCTACATATGACAAATCTGCCTGAAGCTCTATTGCCTCATATTCTATTACATGCCTGGAGTCTGGGTTATACTTCTTGAGCATTGATACGTGAAAAACATTGTGAATGTGCTCCATGTGCGGTGGTAACGCCAACTCATAAGCTACTTTGCCAATGCGCTTTAAAATCTCAAAAGGTCCGACATATCTTGGGTTTAGCTTCCCTTTCTTCCCAAACCTCGTTAGTCCTTTCCATGGTGATACTTTCAATAATACCAAGCTCCCTTCTTCAAATTCTATGTCCTTCATTGACTGGTCTGCATACTTTCTCTGACGATTTTGTGCGGCTATTAATCTCTTCTGGATAATTTCAACAACTTCCTTTGTCTGCTGTACCAATTCAGGTCCGAGTATTTTGCGTTCTCCTACTTCGTCTCAATATACTGGAGATCTACATTTGCGTCCATAAAGGGCTTCATAGGGTGGCATCCCAATGCTGGCGTGATAACTGTTGTTATAAGCAAACTCTACCAGGGGTAAATGCTCGTCCCAACTTCCTTTGAAATCAATAGCACAAACACGTAACATGTCCTCGATTGTCTAGATCGTTCTTTCACTTTGGCAGTCCGTCTACGGGTGATAGGCCGTACTCATATTCAATCTTGTTCCCAAACATTCTTGAAAACTCTTCCAGAATCTTGAATTAAACCTTGGATCTCGATCAGATACGATAGACACTGGAATTCCATGACGAACTATAATTTCTTTTAGGTACATATGGACCAACTTGTCGAGCGAAAATCTTTCATTTATAGGCAGAAAATGAGCTGACTTGGTAAGTCTATCCACTATAACCCAAATGGCATCATGATTAGCCCTTGTCCTTGGTAATCCAACTATGAAATCCATGGTAATATGTTCCCACTTCCACTCTGGAATCTCCAATGGCTATAACAATCCACTTGGTCTCTGATGCTCTGCTTTAACTCTCTGACAAGTATAACATTTGTTAACCCATTCCACAATTTCCTTCTTCATGTCTGGCCACCAATAATTCTTCTTTAAATCTCTGTACATTTTGGTACTCCCTGGATGGATAGAATATCTTGAACTATGTGCCTCTCGTAAAATTTCATTCTTCAGCTCCGTCACTGGTGGAATCCAAATTCTTGAAGAAAACCTAAGAATACTTTGATCATCCTTCTGCGTGCATAATTCCTCACCTAACAAATGATTTATATCTTGATCCATTACATTTTCCTGACACTTCTTTATTTTCTCCAACAACTCCGGCTGGAAAGTCATATTGTAGACTTTCGCTTCCTCAGGCTTGCAAACTCTAATTTCCAATTCCAATTTCTGAAATTCCTTATATATATCTTCGGGTACTGATAATATATTCAATCTTTCCTTCCGACTCAATGCGTCTGCCACAACGTTAGCCTTACCAGGATGATAATTAATTGAGCAATCATAGTCTTTGATCAACTCTAACCATCTCCTTTGCCTCATATTAAGTTCCTTCTGTGTGAATATGTACTTTAAGCTTTTGTGATCCGTGAAAATCTCGCACTTTTCTCCATACAAATAATGTCTCCAAATCTTCAAAGCGAAAACTATGGCTGCTAGCTCCAAATCATGAGTAGGATACTTCCGTTCGTGTGGTTTTAATTGCCTTGACGCATATGCAATCACCTTTTCGTGCTGCATTAAAACACATCCTAGTCCTTTGTGAGAAGCATCGCTATAAATTACGAAATTCCCTTGATCGTCTGGAAGTGTCAAAACAGGTGCCGTGATTAATCTCTGCTTCAACTCCTGAAAACTTTCTTCGCACTTGTCATTCCATATAAACTTTTCATTCTTTCGTGTAAGCTTTGTCAATGGTGTTGCAATCCTTGAGAAATTCTGAACGAATCGTCGATAATATCCCGCCAATCCCAAGAAACTTCTTACCTCGGTGGGTGTTCTCGGTCTCTCCCAATTCGTAATTGCCTCGATCTTTGCCGGGTCCACTTTGATCCCTTCGTTACTGACTATGTGTCCTAAGAATTGAACTTCCTGTAGCCAAAACTCACACTTCAAGAACTTAGCATATAACTTCTTTTTCCTCAAAATCTCCAAAGCCGTTCTCACATGTTCCGCATGATCCTTTTCCGTCTTTGAATAGATTAAAATATCGTCTATAAACACAATAACAAACTTATCCAAATATTCCTTAAAAATTCTGTTCATCAGGTCCATAAACGCTGCCGGGGCATTGGTCAATCCAAAAGACATCACTAAAAACTCGTAATGTCCATACCTTGTTCTGAAAGCTATCTTTGGTATATCTTCTGGCTTGATCTTCAGTTGATGATATCCCGATCTTAAATCGATCTTGGAGAAATACTTGGCTCCCTTCAATTGGTCAAACAAATCATCAATTCTAGGTAACGGATACTTATTCTTGATTGTAAGCTTGTTGAGCTCCCTATAGTCGATACATAGTCTCATGCTTCCATCTTTCTTCTTGACAAATAATACCGGTGCACCCCACGGGGACACACTGGGTCTGATTACTCCTTTTTCTAACAACTCTTGCAATTGCTTCGCTAGCTCTTTCATCTCAACAGGCGTCATTCTATACGGGGCCTTAGATACTGGTTCTGTTCCAGGTGCTAAGTCGATCGCAAATTCAATTTCTCTATCTGGAGGAAGTCCTGGTAACTCGTCGGGAAATACGTCTAGAAATTCATTCACAACTGGAATATCTTCAAGTTTTGCTGACTCCTGACTTCTGTCGATCACATATGCTACGAAATGCTCACATCCTTACCGTAGTAACTTCTTGGCTTGAATCATCGTTAAGAACTTCTTTACTTGTTTCTGACCTTTGAACGTTACTATTCTTTCGTCTAGCGTTTTCACCATTACTTTCTTATTTCGACAATCTATCTGAGCAACATGCATAGATAACCAATCCATCCCTAATATAACATCAAATTCTCCTAATTTAAATGGTATCAAGTCTACACAAAATTTACTACCAGAGATCTCAATCTCACAATTTCCACAAACTTAGTTAACAGTTACACATTCTTGATTTGCTAATTCCACAGTCATTATTTCATTTAAACATTCAACTGGACAATTTAACTTACTAACAAAATCTTGCGAAACAAACGATCGAGTTGCTCCCGAATCTATTAACACTTTGGCATATAAAGAATTCACATTAAGCGTACCTGCCACGACATCCGTATCCTGAATAGCATCCTTCACAGACATGTCAAAGACTTTAGCCCTTGAAGTCTCATTCACTGTTGGGGTAGATCCCATAATCCTTAATGCATTACTGACTGGGGCTGATGTCTTGCAATCCCTGGCCATATGTCCTGGCTTTCCACATTTAAAACATGTAAATCCAATGGCTGGAACCTTTACCGCTGGATTCCAGATAGGCTGATCCTTGTTTGTTGGCTCTCTTGTTGGCTGATTTCGGCACTCCCTTGAATAGTGCCCTTTCTGATTACATTTGAAACATACCACGTTCAACTTATTACAAACTCCTCCATGCTTCTTTCCACATACTTGACAATCTGGAAAAGTTAGTCTCAACTGATTTGGCTGATTTGCATTAACTGGACGGTTGCTCTGGCCTCCCTCTCCTGCATTTTGTCTTCTGAAATTAAAATTTCTCCCTGGCTGAAACTTGCCCTTCTTAAAATTTGGAAACTTCCCTGTTTGTTACTGACCCTCACTTCCCTCAACTTTCCTCTTCTTGCTTTCCTTTTCCTTCTGGAACATCTCACTCTCTGTCTCTGCGATCATAGCCTTCTGTACTACTCCTGCATAGGTATCCAATTCAAAAATGACTACCTTCCCTCTGATCCATGGTTTCAAACCTTGCTGAAATCTTTTAGCTTTCTTCCTGTCAGTATCCACATATGACGGTACGTACCTTGACAATTCCTCAAACTTACCCTCATAATCTGTTACCGATATGTTCCCTTGCTTTAATTCTAAAAACTTCAGCTCCATTTGATCCTGAACAAACTGAGGAAAATACTTTTCTAAAAACAATTCCTTAAACCTTTCCCAAGTAATAATATCTATGCCTTCCAATGTCTTCACCATTTCCCACCAATAGGTGGCCTCATTCTTCAGATAGTAACTTGCAAACTCAACCTTATGTTCTTCCTTTACTTTCACTAAGGCAAATGCCTTCTCTATTTCCTTTAACCAAACATTTGCTTCAATTGGCTCTAAGGAGCCCTTGAATTCTGGTGGGTTTACTGCCTGAAAAGTTTTAAAAGTTACCTGGGGGTTGGTCTGTCTTTGTTGTTGTTGTGCCAGGTGAACTGTTTGTTGGGCCAAGATTTGAAGAATCTGGGCTATTGCTGGGTCCATGGGTCCTGGGTTCACATTTGGATTTGTATCATCTTTGTTGTTATTGTTGTAGGTTTCTTCATTCTGGGTGTTGGTGCGGGTATTTCTTTTGGGAGGCATTTTCTGTAAAGAATCAAACAACTTATTCAGCTTTTGAATCAAATCTTTGTATAAAAGAAAATTTTTGTAAAACAGAGGTATCTCTTTTTGAAAACAGTTGTAACTAAGTAAATTGCATGCTTCTTTACAGAATATAAACAGTTATGGAAAACAGGGTACATGGTATCACAGGGTATAACTGGTGCAATAGATAAGGTAAAGTAAAATAGGTGTGATAAAGTAAATGACAATAATGGAAAGGAAAAAGGTGCTGATATATATAGATCAAAAGTTTTAGGTAGTACAAGCGTAAAGATGCTTCGGAAGTGAAAGCAAAAAGGGTACAGCAACCTACTCACTAGTCAGCATAGCTAGTCTATAAATACAACTCAAAAGTCTACTAATACACACTACACACTACTCCACATACTATACAACCATAACAACACTGCTCAGCATCTCCATCTCTGAATCTCTGGCTCATGGCAAATCGGGACCTCCTATCTCCTCAAGCTCTTCTAGAACCCACTTAGCCCACTCCACTAGGAAATCAGGGGTAATGTCCTCATATGTAGCCTCAGCAATCCTCACAGCAGCTACTCTACGAAATGCCTGGAGCCTCTCCCTAAGTCGTCTCTCACCACTCCCCATCTCTCTGGTACGCATGATATGCAATAACTCCTGGATCTGACCCTGTAGGAATCGCTGCTCCATAAGGCAAGCCTCAAACTAATGATATGGGACAGGATAGGAAGAGAATTGGAAAGGTACTCCTGTGACTGAATGACTAGTAAAGCCTGAATCAGCAGGGGGGGGTCCTCTGATAGGTGGCCTCATGCCTGGAGGTGGAATAGCCTGCAGTGGTACGGGCTGCAACACAGGTGGAGGTAATATAGCTAACACTGGTGGAGCAACAGGACGTGGATCCGAAGACGACAGTCCAAGTGAAGGCTCTGAGTGATTAGCTGATACGGGGATAAAAGAGTCGGCCATCGCTGCTATCTGAAATCATATCGCAATATAAGAATCTCGAACCATAATGTGAATTACACTAATACCTGATATACCGAAGCACTCAACCTCTCGACGTTCTATCTTTCTATTCCTTACTTCTAATCCTAACCCTCTACCCATTCCCGTCAACCTAGGCTTGTGTCAGTGACTTATAACCTGTAGCTCTGATACCAAACCTGTGATGCCCTCCAAACCCGGGTCAAAAGTTTGGGGTCCACACACACACACACGGCTTATTTATAACCTGCTTATAACAATAATAAAGATAACAATAATATGCAGTGATCCTATTTACCAACTACCACGGATCGCAACAGGTTAAAGTATGCACACAAGCCACACTTCTACTTATATTACATACCATTCAAATCCCAACTATTTCAAACTCATAACTGAGTATTAAACATTATTACAAACTTTTACAGACTTAAATTGTTCCAAAAGAAGCCTACAAGCTCAGCTCAATCAACCTGAACCCCTAGTTCTCGCGCTGGACTGGGGATCCTCAATACCAACCGGTTCCTTTTTAACTTGAAAAGAACAAAAACAATATCGCACAAATGAGCTAACTAGCTCAGCAAGTCAAATGACAAAACTGAGAATAATGATCATCAGGTGAACATGATTATGATATCAAGTGAATAATGGATTATGATTTAGAATTGGATATTATACTTTTAATTTAAAAACCAAGGTTAGGCTGTTGATCAGTCACGCACTAACCCCGAGCAAGGCACACATCATCACTCTAACTACTGGATCCAAGGCACACATTGGCCTAACTTGACCATTATATGGTCTGACCATGAATCTGGTCCACAATTTTATAAAAACAATCCAATTCTAACATAATAATAGAATGAACAATAATAAACAATAACCAGAATCATTAACAACAGTGAGTACTTAACAATGAAAGGATTTCAATACTTGTATGGATCAACAAGGTAATTTCAAAGCTTGGATGCTGGGTAATAAAAGAATTGGATAACAAAGGAATCAACGTTTCAGGGTTTCAAGGATTTGGTCTTTCAAAGCATAAGATATCATGGGTTGAGTATATAAGTAATTCGGTTCAGCGTTTGGTATTTAGTTTGTATGTATTTGTGGAGTAGTATCGTAGATTTGTGGTTCGTGTTTGGGTATACAATAATCAATGGCTTAGAAAGAATATGGTTCCTGGCTCAAGAACAATAATTGGAATCAGGGTTTAGGTTTATGTGCTTCAAAGCACTTGCAATATCACAGGATTATCAAGTACTACAATATCTCAAGAAAGTTCAGAACATTTGCCTGGTACTAGCTTACTATTCTGCACTCGCTTCCAATCACAATAGTCTTACTCCTCAACTACCTGTTTCCCTTTCCCACGCCTGGCCTCTTCTGCTCACATATCATAACCATCTATCAATCATCAACTCATAGGATTCTATTCAACACATACTTCAATCTACCCTTCGTTTTACCCAAATCCGATTAACGGATTGAAAGTTATGCAATAACCAAGTAAACACCGAATATATAGACCGATAGTCAATCAACAAGTCACGTATAACACATAATACATCACGTAATCAATGACATATCATTTATAAACAAGTCTCGGGTCATAAATATGCTTTCGGGTATCAATGATTTTTAAAATATTTTTCAGAATTAATACGGGTCGTTGGATCAATTTCGGGTTAATAAATAGGGTTCGGTTGGCCAATTCTGGCTCCGATACAATTTTGTAATAATTATCGAGCCTTGGAAATAATTTAGAATAATATGTTAAAGCTCGAAAATATTTTTCAGAATTTTTAAATCATTTTTAAATAATTAAATCTAATTAAATAATTGATTAAAATCAATTAATAATTAATTAAATCAATTAATGAATTAATTTCCGAATTAATTGACCAATTAATTAATTAAAAATTAACTGAAATTAATTAACTAATTAATTTAGATTTATTTTAGAATTAAAAATAATTTTTCAGAATTAAAATAATAATTTTCAAAATTTTCAGAAATTAAAAATGAATTTTTATAATAAAAATAAATAGGAAATATGAATTTTAAACATTTTATAAACAAGAATCCTATTTTTGCAAAGTCTGGAAACCTGGGGGACCAAACTTCATCGTTTTCAAAAGTATAGGGACCAAACTGCAATTTTGCAGTTCCAGTCGCCGAAAAAGTCGGGGATGGCCGGAGAAGACGATCTCGGCGTCCTCAGCCCACCAACACCTCCAGATCAACACTACACCTCAATAGGAATCTATATCTGCAATCAAAACACAACAATAACCCCTGTCCTGGCCGGAAAATGGCCAAGAACATTGTCGGATTCTGGCGAAACGACGAAAACTTAAAAAGACAACTCCCTACGATTCAAGCATCCTCTGTTAACGAGCTATATATCAATCGATTGCAAATTTCATAGAGAACACAGCCCACTATAAATCAACAGCTAATAACCCCTGGATCAAAAACCCCCAAATTTCAATTGAAAACATTCATACGAGTTATAAACCCTAATTTTGAAATTCGAAAATTAAACCTACTTTTGAGCATGTTATTGAACTCCAAATCAGATGTATAATATACCAAAATCATCAGGAAAACAAGCTCTATAATATGCAATCATCAAATCATACAAACAATCATCCGAACAAAATTTCATATTTTTCATAAAAATAATTCGAAAATAAATATTTTTTTAGAAATTAACCCTTTGATTCGGCAGGTGTATGGATTACAGATTCTGATAGAGCTTCTCAAGACCTTCAAATCCAATACTCGAGCTTTTCAAACAAAGATCAATAACACCTTCAAAAGTTGGTTTGATTAATAGTGTATGAATATATGATTTTTCTCTGTAAAATTATATATTTATCTGTCTGCAAATGATTTTGATACGAAATAAAATACGGTAAAAGACTATTTATAATTACGGAGAATTAGTATCCCGTTGGATCATTCCGGATATAAAACGGTATGTTTATTTGTAAAAACTGATCCAAACGGTATCGGTTTTCGGGATAATTATCCAAACCAGTACAATTTGTACTGCGGTCTGGGTCTCAGCGCCTGGTTACACGTATTACGAAGTGATAATTGGGATAGTTCAATAAAAAGCTCCCGTTTATCGAAAATACGGGTTTTATTGATTTACCGAAATGAATATTGCATCGAAAATGTTGCGCCGGGACCCGTGCAGGACAAACCGTACGCCGGATCGAAAAACTCGAAACATGGAACATGCTCGGAATATTACAATTGGGTTAGGAAGGAGTTCTCGGAAGAGTTTCGGGTTCCAAAAACGTAACAACGGTTGACGTCGGTTGGTTCCCGTTTTTATAAAATAGATTTTAAATACTCGGAAAAAGATTTTATAAACTTCATATGATTCTTATAAATCCATAAATCAACATCAAAATCATTGGGAAGATATGACAATTATCTATATTTTATTTTGGACATATAAAAATTAAAATACTCAATTAATATTATTTTTGAATATCCAAGTACAGATAACATTTAACAATTATCTCACAGAATAGATACTGAACACACATAATAATTATTTAATAGCAAAAATAATTACACAATATATCATGGATATTACAAAAAACCATTTCCACTCTTGATAATTTTGCCTTATGATTTGGACCTTAAATTCTTAAGAATCAAGGTCTTCATCTTTAGGCTTACCTTAACTTCAACATGCAATCTACAACCAAGTACTATATCACATAATTTACTCACTAACCAAAGGTTCAAGGGTTAAGGAAGTGATTTTTGTAAGAAACTTGAAGAATAGAGGAAGTAAAATGGAGAAGGGGTGGGGGTGGGGGCTTCAGCCGAGAGAGAAAGGAGAGAGGGGAGGAGAGTGATGGTGGTAGGTGGTGTGTGCAAGTGGAGAATGATCACCCTTTTTATCATTTTATTTGTTGTAAAATGGGTAGTGGAGTGGGTAATTACCTCTTTGTCCCTCTCCCTTAACTAGCAAAATTTGCATGCAAGGCTATACGGGTAATTAGTTTAGTCCAAGAAGTGCTAGTGAGGTTAGAAATGTCAATAATGCCCTTCTCTTCTATTGGGTGGAAGTTGCATGCAAGGATTTATTAGTAATCTACTAATTATTAATTTAATTAAAATCAAAGAATAAATTATATAAATAAAACTATAAATCTATAAATTACAAGTGTGGCAGCGAAAAATAGCTTAGAATTTTAGGAATTTAATAAGATCAAATTCGAAATTTATTAATAAAAATAATTTTAAAAATGATTTTTCTTAAATAATAAAATGCATTTTATAATCTACATAAATAGCAAATAATTCATTTCTTATCTTCTAAAATTATAAATAATATCACATAATTATTTAGCATAATCCTAATCACACAAACACATATTCATAATTGTTTTTATAGAATAGCTCAATTAATATATATACATATCAATTAAAGGATAAATAAAATACCGGTTATGACATCCTTCACTCCTAATTATATGCCCTAGAAATTGGACTTCTCTTAACCAAAATTCACATTTTGAAAATTTCGCGTATAACTTCTCTTGTCTGAGAGTTTCCAACGCTATCCATAAATTTTGCTCGTGCTCATCTTATGACTTGGAATATATTAGAATGTCATCAATGAATACCACCACAAACTTGTCCAAGTATTTATTGAAAACTTGATTCATTAGATCCATAAAAGATGGAGGGGCGTTTGTTAATCCAAAAGGCATTACTAAAAACTAATAATGTGTGTATATGGTTCTAAATGCCGTCTTTGGAATATTTTCTGGTTTGATCTTCAACTGATGGTACCCTGACCTCAAATAAATCTTAGAAAAACACTTAGCTCATTTTAATTGATCAAATAAATCATCTATCATTGGTAATGGATATTGGTTTTTAATTATAATCTTATTCAACTCCCGATAATTTATACATAATCTCATGCTTCCGTCCTTCTTCTTTACCAACAGTACTGGCGCTCCCCATGGCGACATACTTGGCCTTATTACTCCTTTATCCAAAATATCCCATAGCTGACTCGCTTACTCTTTAATTTCTGCTGGTGCCATTCTATATGGTGCCTTCAAAACTGGTTTCGCTCCTAGAGCAAGGTTAATCTCGAACTCAATTTATCGATATGGCGGTAATCCTGGTAACTCTTCCGGAAATACGTCCAAAAACTCCTTAACCACTGGGATTTGTTCTATGCGAGGAACTTCAGGCTTTAAATCCACTACATGAGATAAAAATGCTTTGCAACCTTTCCTAAGCAACTTGTTGACTTGAACAGCTGTAAGAAACAATTATCCTTTCATCCGACCTCTAAATATTACCTTTTTCTCCACTTTCCGCTCTTAAATAAACCTTTTTAGATCTATAGTCTATCTGAGCATTATTCATTTCTAACCAATCCATTCCTAATATTATATCAAATTCCCCTAACTTGAAGAGTATCAAGTCAACTGGGAACTTATGCCCGGAGATATCAATCTCAGACTTTGGGCAGAATTGACTTACATGTATCTTCTCCTGATTAGCAATTACCATATTCAGTTTTTCACTCATGGTCCTTCTATCACATCTAAGTCTATCAACAAAAGTTTCAGATATAAAAGATCTTGTAGCTCCTGATTCAATCATTACCCTTGCTTCAATATTATTCACCGAAAGTTTACCTGCTATCACCTCTGAGTTCTGAATTACATCCTTCATTTTCAAGACAAAAGTCCTAGCTGACATTTGTGGAGCTGTTTTTGATGGTGGAGGTAATGCCAATACCTCAGCTGGTACAGTTGAATTGGTGGTTGCCATACTCATCATACTCCTGATTGGTCCTAGTGATTTGCATTCTGTAGCAATGTGTCATGGTTTCCCACACTTGAATCATGTAACTCTCGAATTCTGAGCTTTACATTCATTAGACAAATGGCCCTTCTGATTGCACCGATAACATGTCATATTAATCTTGTTGCACACTCCTGGATGCTTCTTTCCATAATTCTTACATTCAACTTTTGGTGGCCTATTCACCCTTGCTTGGCCCTATTTATGCTAATAACTCCCTTGGTTATCCTGCCTTTTTTTTTATCTCTCCTTTCCTCTGGGAATTTCCACCTTTGTGGAACTCAATCCTCTTCACATCCCTATCTTGCGGATTCCCGGATCCTGACATATCTCCGCGGAAAGACACCTTCCTTTTCTTGTTATCTCTATCCTTCCTGGATTGCACTCCATTACTCTCAATTAAAGCTGCTTTTAGCACTAGTCCTACATAAGTATTAATCTCAAACATCGACACTCTATCTCGAATCCAATACTCAAGGCCCTGTTGGAACCTCTTGACCTTCTCTTCCTCAGTATTCACATACTTCGTCACAAATCTTGACAACTCCGTAAACTTCTTCTCATATTCTAAGATAGTCATACTTCCTTGTTTCAATTCCAAAATTTTTATCTCCATTTGATTCTACATGTACTTAGGGTAATACTTCTCTAGAAACAGTTCCTTGAACCTTTTCCAATCAATCATTTGATTTTCCTCCAAAGCTCGCACTAAATCCCACCAATAGATTACATCACCTTTCAGGAAATAACTAGCATACGCCGTCTCCTGATCTTTTCCCAGTTGAACTAACTCGAAAGTTGTTTCTATCTCTCTTATCCATGTGTTGGCTACGACTGGATCAGTAGTATCATGAAAAGCAGGTTGGCTTACATTTTGAAAAGCTTTAAAAGTCACAACTGGTTTAGGAGGTATTGCTGAATCTTGTTGATGTTGGTGTTGATTATGGTTCTCTGGGATTCGAAATTGTTTTTGTTGGAACTGTAGTTGAAGAGTTTGTTGTTGCTGAGCTATTGCATTGGTTTGTTGTTGCAGGGTTTCCAATATTTGAAGGATATTGTGGTTTGTTGTAGTTGCAGTAGAAGTACTGATTTGCTTCATCTTTTTAGGTGGCATATTTTTGAAATAAAAGATGTAACAATACAGTTCTAAATATTTCAGATATTTGAAAGTTTCGGTGTTAAAATGTTAATATGATCAAATGCATTCAGATTCCGATTATTAACAATAAAGGTGATGTACAGTTCTAGATACAGAAATAAAATCGATAGTGCATAATCATTGAAAACAGGGTTTAGCTTACAACATAACTGAATAAGGTTTGAATTTAAAAGATAACATCATAATTCCAAAGGGAAATAAGAAAATGACGTAGTTTGAAAGATACAACAACATAAAAGATAGCAAAATGGAAAAAGGAAATAGGAATACTGCTCCTAGTTTCGGCCTAACGGTCATCCTCCTAAGACTCCTCATTATCGTCTCGAGCTATTGGGATCTCCTCCCACTGGTCCCCTGAAGTACCTTCACGATGCCCTGGAGTTCATCCGCTACCATCTGGATGGTATATTGGCTTCTACGGTCACGGGGTGCTGGGATTTCCCCAAGCTTAGTGTTAAGAAACTGCGTCAAGGACTCTAGTCTCGCAATCAGTTGTGCCTTAGGTTCTTCCCCAAGTCTTTGATCATCCTAAAAAGCTACATCCAGTCACTCCATAAGTCAGTCATACTTCCCTTGAAGCCTATCGAACTAAAGTCTCAAATTAGCATACACGGAGAAAGCAATAGTATCGGATGGCACCGAGGACGAGGACGAATGCATAATTTGCTGAATATATATACATATATATATATATATTAGTGAAGGGAATATTAGCGACTCAGTCGAATAATTTCTACCTACACTCTCGTAATTTATATATATATATATATATGTCCTATAACCTATTTAGACTGTTCAGGGACTTTAAACCTTGGCTATGATAGCAAAACCTGTCACAGCCCGAAATTATAACTAAAGGATAACAATTGATAAATATAATTATTACAAACGGCTGTTTATAAGATAATCCAAGATCGCAAAGGTTTAGTGTTTAAACATACCAACACTAACAACTATTATATCTTTTACAAAGCTACCGGTCCTCACATGAAAACTGGCTATACTATCTGAGCTCTCACATATGCCTCATCATCTCAATTGGTAGATTATAAGGAGTCTGCTTGAATCTAATCGCACTTGCTAGCTGAAATAACATGAATAAATAGAAAGAAGTGAGCCCAATGCTCAACAAGTAATATAATGAGACAAAACTTAACAATATAGCAAGTCATAATTCAAAATTGGGGTAGATGGCATTATTATTCAGTTCAAAGTATTTTTAACATCAATTATTGCTCAAACATCATTTTAGGACGCTACGGATTTCAGCTGGTGATCAGCCGCGAAGTAATCCCGAACTTCGTCGGGGTCTAACAAATTTCAATTGGGATCCCTAGGCAACTTTTAAGCCTAATGTAATAAGTGTGAAAGGGACTTGCGTCTTAGTCCAATCCACTAATCTCAAGGAAACATTCTTTTGTTTGAAAATCTCTTTTGAGCAATTATCTTTTATAAAACTAATGCTAAAGGGAAATTCCAAAGATTCTAAGCAAGGATATCAATTGTTCCATTTTTAAGGGATTCTAGACAATGGATTTACAATCATAAATCAAAGAATTAGAATTACGGAATTCTTATCAGAAATGAATTATCTTCTCTCTAGAGGGCTCATCAAGGATGAAGGATCAATGATTCGAAAGTAGGAACTAGTCATGGGAATATCGCATATTTCACAAGTTTAAGATCCTAAGCATGTTATCATAAGGTTCAATGACTAAGGAAGAAAGTATTGAAAGAAGTATAACGGTAATCAATTGGTTACGGAAAAATAGTTGCATCGACAATTTAAAAGCACTGATAAGTATAAACATTTCCTTTTGAGAATAAAATTGAAACCATGAACGATAGGGTTGAGAGACTTGCCTCTCCTAAAGTTCTTAGTTAACACGATAGCAACCTTGAGCTCCCCTACTCGAGTTTGATGGTAAGAGTCTTTCCTCTATCTTCTCTTGAACCTAAAAATGTAATATAACCTCATTACTAAAGGTCCTATACACAATTTGAAGGACTCTTTATATTTATACTATTATACCACTCAAATCTAAGGCAACACATAGGTGCTTCTTACACGAGTACACTTATTATCATGCATTTCTACCATAACTTAGTGCATGTAATCACATATAATTACATGTAGTCACGTAGCAACACGGTATTTACTTCACATAATCATACGAGTATCGAATGATCTCAAGACACTCTACCCTTGATCACTCGATTCTTCCTATACCTCATTCTTAGTTACCAAACTTTGCTATCCCAAGTACTATAACCCAATTTTATTAACACATTACCTTCTACAACCATAATCTATCTTAAAAATATCAAGACACACGTAGGCCTCTCCTAATTGAACATACAAACACCTCGCACAAACCCAACTTTCCCGAGTGCACCATTCGGCACCACATTGTGTGTCTTGGAAAAAAACGAACCTTTCTACCTTGTACATTCTCTCAACTCTGACTTTTCCTAACTCCTAACTCACAAAAATAACTCCTAAACTTGGTTTACACTATGGCCTCACTTGGGCCTACCTATGAATTCCTATGAAGTTGATACAATTCTGCAGTTGCAACTTTGCAAATTGCCCTATTTTACCCAACTTAACACCCACTAGTATTGCTCTAAGGTTGATTATAATAGCTTTTTAACCTTCCATAGGCTCCTTTACATCATTACCAATTATGTCCTATGGTTTAATTACCCAAACCAACCTAAGTTGGACCCTAAACACAGTAACTCCAAAATTGTCCCTATTTTGGGTTATTCTCGATTTAATACCAATGCACCCATCAAAACACAATGTTTTACTCAATATATGGATACTGGACTCAAGCTTATATCAAGTCCTAACACTCTGGATCTTGGGCCTCCCAGGGCCTCACAAATGCTCACTCAAAACTCACCAAACTTTGGACAAAATCTCAACTCAAGACTCGAACTACACTACTCTTTTCTCCTTGATCCCATTCGACTTAAACCAACTTTACCACAAGGAAAACCAAAAATAAATCATTAGCCCTCTTGTTCTTCTTATTATCTACTTACTAGATCATTCCATTCTCTAAAATCATCAAAATAAATTATTATATAAACATTACTAAGCATGCATAGCACTTAATCAGATTTTCGAATTTATCATGCATATATTCGAATATAAGCCTCATGTAAAACCATAATTTTGACTAAATAAGTTCACTTAAAAATTTAACATACTTTAAGACAAATAAGATATTATCTAGTGCATGCAAGTCAAATTCGAAGCCAAACAGAAGCACTTATCCATATGATAACTAGTCTCAAATGTACACTATTAGCACTTAGAAATTTTAGTACTAAAACCAACATGCAAGTACTCATACATATATATCTCAAATAAAACATGACATGCAAAAAGGCTTATCTAGGAAACTCATGATAACACCTAGTTTTAGCCAACATGTAAAAGGTTAAATAAACATGCTTGACTTAATAAAACAAGGATCATAGAAATCAATGACATGCAAAGGTTTTTAACTAAGAAAACATGATTTTGATCAACATGCAGGAGTCGATACTAACATTCATGACTTGATATGACAAGGACCATAGGAATAAATGACATGCAAAGATTTTTAACTAAGAAAACATGATTTTTGTTCTTAAACTTGAGTGCAACAAATCAACCAAAAATTTGGTTCTATTCGGTTCCTAAAAAGCCATTGCCGAATGGTGTGGAGGGAAAATGGTGGGAGTATAACACTTCACCATCCATAACCATCTCCAAAAATGATGTGTCTCATGGTTTGGACCTTAAATTCATAAGAATCAAGGCCTTCCATTTGAGTTGCTAAGTATACTAGGCATGCAACACCTAATCACTCTAATCTCAACACAAAACATATAGGAATTAATTGAACATGAGTTGGAGGATGTAATTACACTCGGATCTTGAGAAATTGGATGAAAAATGTGTGTGTGTGTGTGTGTGTGTGTCTGTCTATGTGTGTGTCTGTCTATGTGTGTGGGTTCGGCCGAAAGGAAGAAAAAGAGAGGGGATGAAGAGAAAAGAGAGTGAGTTTGTTGAGTGAAGTGATCACAAATGATTATCTTGATCACTTGGTGGATTTATATGTGAAAGGCATATGTCATAGCCTATTTGTTTATTCGAGGATTTAACTCAACTCAAATAAGAATGTAACAAGTAAATAGTGGTTCTATCATCAAAGAGATCTCTCAAAGTAACATATGTCAAAGGATTAAGGAACATTGTTCATCTACAGTCTTGAGGAATTAATTCACTGGAAGAAGCTCAAGAAATTGATCAAGCCTCAGTGATATAAATTAAGATTGTGGATTTAATCAAGTGACAGAGATCTTGTTAGGATATCAATTAATTACAGGGATTTAATCTGAAGAAAATCATGTTATCAAAGTCAAGACATGAAGAAACGTCACGGAAGTTAGTCATTCATGAACCAGACAGTACATCGAATGTCAACATTGAAGTGGTGGAATTGATTCATAATTTACAGTGATTTTCAGAAGATTGTCAGAAGAGTGGTTGTTGTTCAAGAATAGTATTAATTCTCTATTAATTAATTACGTCATATAATTTAATTAAGAAAATAAATTATATCTGCAAAGATTAATTTATTGATTAATTAAATTAATTGGTTAATTAATTCTGAATTAATATTATGTATTTACATAATTGATTTTGAATTAATATTCAATATTAATTCAGTTTGTCATACCGAAAGTCTATCCAGTTCTTTTAGATAGTCTTGCCGAGAGTCTTTCCAGCTCAAAGGATTGTCTTGCCAATAGTCTTGCCAGTTCATTCAATAGTCTCACCGATTGTCTTGCTAGATCAAAGGATTGTCTTGCCAATACAATTCAATTGAATTGCTTGATTACTTATAAATAGAAGTAGATCTTTCAACAGACACATTGAATATTTCAACCAACTCAAGAACACAGAAACAAAAAGAAAGCAGTGAACTTATTATCTTCAACTGCAATATTACAGGACATTAATTTCTAGTATTTATTGTTAAATCTAAACCACTAGAAATCCTTCTCTTGTTCTTGTGTAACTATCTAGCGGATCAAAATCCCTAGAACTAAATCTCAAATTGCCTTTAGCATTTGATCTTTTTATTTCAAAAATAGAAAAAGTTCATGTCGAATTTATTCTAGATTTGGAATAATTTATTTGAGATTAATCCCTTGTAAACGATACCATTGTTGTAACACCTTTCAAGTTTAACAATGGTTTTATTTAACTTGAATTTTGTTTCACTTTTTTATTCCGCATTATATTCGATTAAACGGTATAGTTTGTATTCAACCCCCTTCTACAAACATATTGGGACCTAAAAATTGGTATCAGAGCCTTCTGATTAACGAACAAATCAAGATCCTAGACTTTTGTGATTCTTCCACTCCTTGAATTTTTATTTACTCAAAAATTCATAATGACTACACAAAAAGTTAGAACCGTTAAAATTCCATTGTTCGATAAAGAAAATTATATTATGTGGAAGAAGAAGATGCTCTTGTTTTTACAAGTTGCAAATCCCAAATATCTGGACGTGTTAAAGAAGGGTCCAAAAATTCCGATGGTTATTGAACCAGAAGTTATAGAAGATGATGTTGTAATTACCAAAGCTAGAACCTATGTAAAAGATCTTGAGGATTTTTCTCCTGCTGAAAAAGAAGAAGCCTCCTTGGATGTCAGCCTTCAATTAATTTTAGTTGATTCCCTTGATCTCTTGATGAACAGACATTTGATGAATTATAAAAATTCCAAACACATCTGGGAAATTATTGAGGTGATTAATGAAGGCACAGAGGAAGTTCGGGAGAACAAGTTAGAGATCATAACCTCTGAGTATGAACATTTTAAATCCAATCCAGGAGAAGGAATCACTGAAGTGTTTGAGAGGTACAATGCATTGATCAACAACCTGAACAAAAATGGAAAATATTATTCAATCAGGGAGGTCAATAAAAAGTTCCTTTTAACACTGCCAACTCATCTTGAACATAGAATCACTGCCATAAGAGACGCGAGAGATCTGAATGAGATTTCTTTGGAAAGACTCTATGGTGTGCTAAAAACCTATGAGTTGGAGCAGATTCAGCAGAAGGAAGTCTACGAGAAAGGTAGAGTGGTCAGCATGTCTACTGCTCTAGTAGCTGGAGAACCACAACAACAACAACAATCTCAACAGTTAGAGAGAATGGTACAGTCTTCCAAGGCCGAGGAAAATGTGATAGTAGCAGAATTTGATCTTCCTACTACAAATCAATCAGGAGATGAGTTTTACTCCTTGGAAGAACTGGAGCAATTGGAAGATGAGTCAATGGCACTGATTGTCAAGAGATTCTCCAATGTCAGATTCAATAGGAATCCCAAGTTCAAGTACAAGTCCAACTACAATAGATTCCAGAAAGGTGGATCTTCATCCTCTAACACCAGCAGTGGTGGATACAAAACATGGATGGTTGATCGGAGCACTATTCGATGCTTTAACTGTAATGAGTTGGGACATTTTGCCACAGAATGCAGGAAGCCAAAGCAAGTAAGGAAGAACTCTTATGATTCTAATCAGAAGAGTAAATCTGAAAGGGCTTACCTGGCAAAGGGAAGGAGTTGGGATGATACTGACAGTGAAGATAAAGAAGTTGGGAATCTTGCTCTTATGGCTATTGATGGAAACACTTCATCGTCAAGAAAAGAGGTAAAATTTACTGATGCTGAATTAGTTTATCATCTAGGAGGCTTCTTAGATTGTGCTCGTCGTGATAATGAAATGTTAACTCAACAAATCAAAGACCTTGAGAAAGAGGTCAATGAATTAAGACTTGTGCACATTAATCAAGACAAATTAAAAGAACAAGTATCTTTTCTAGAGAATAGAGTTAACTGTTATAGACAACTCGAAACTATTCTCAAAAACAAGATCATCGGTCTTGAGACTAAGGTTAAAGCTTACTTTAATTCTTGCTCTAAGGCTAAAGAGTTCTACAATAAGCAAGCTATTAATCAAACATCTGAAGTAGGTTATGATTACAATGTTGCTATTGGAGAATTAGGCATAAACTCCCCTCCTCATGTTTGTGCTAAAGGTAGGGAAGTACCACATGTGCTTAAGGGTGTTGATAAACCCCTCTATAAAGAGTCAATTGCTGAACCATTTGATGAGACCTCCTTTATTATTCAAGAAGAAATACGTGCTGAAGATCTTGCTAATGAGAAGGTTGTTTCCAAGTCAAGTGTGTCGAAAGTTCTAGTCAAAGTTGTGAAAGCAACTAAGACTAACTCAGACACACCTGAGTTGGATAACAAAAATGCCATGCCTACCATGCATAATTTGTCTATTGCTAATTCCTCTCATAAAGTATGTGGTGTTCCTAATTGCATGTCTTGTGCTTTTAATTTGATGTTTGCTTATTTTAATGGTAAGCACGTTTCTAGTGATAAGACTACTCCTCGTCAGCATGTGAATAATAGGAAGCATAATAGGTCTAAGACTGCTAGTCCTCCTAAAGCTAGAAAGGAGACATTTGTGCCTAAGCCTAAACAAAAATTTGTTAAGGCTGTTTACAAGGTCAAATGTACAGTCATTGAGAAAGTTGAGAATATTAAAGTTAAGAATGTTATTTTGCCTGATAAACGCCAATTTTACAAGTATGCCGGACCCAACCAAGCTTGGGTTCTGAAGAAGGTCTAATCCATTTATATTGCAGGGCATTAAACAGGTGGAACCGGTAGTGTGGATTCTTGACAGCGGATCGTCAAGACATATGACCGGAGATAGAGCCCTGCTATCAAATGTGGTTGAGAAAGCTGGCCCAGTGGTTACCTTTGGAGATAATAACAAAGGTTTAACTGAGGGATATGGTTGTTAGCAAGCTGGAAATGTTATCATTGAAAATGTGTATATTGTGCAAGGACTTGAAAACAATCTGCTTAGTATCAGTCAGTTCTGTGACAAGGGCTACTATGTTTTATTCGACAAGCTAAAGTGTCAAATCCTGCACAAGAAAAGTGAAAAACCCTCCTTGATGGGAATCCGGAAAGGAAATCTGTTCGTAGCTGACATGAACTCTGGAAGCAGTCCCGAAGTCAATTGTTTCTATGCAAAGGCATCGTCAAATGAGAGCTGGCTATGGCACAAGAGACTTTCCCATCTCAATTTCAAAGCAATGAATTCTCTTGTTAAGAGAGAATTGGTCAGAGGTCTGCCTCAACTGGAATTCTCCCCAGAACGACTGTGTGAGGCATGCCAGAAAGGAAAGTCAAAGAAAGCAAGTCACAAAGGCACTGACACATCCTCCATAACTGGTATTCTTCAATTATTGCACATGGATTTGTTTGGACCAATTAATGTTCTTTCGATGTCAAAGAAGTGTTACTTTCTTGTGATAGTTGATGACTATTCCAAGTATACGTGGCTTTTATTCCTTCACTCTAAGGATGAAACACCACAAGTTGTGATTGATCATATCAAGTTGATCGAGTTAGATTCTAATGTCCCTGTTAGAGCAATAAGGTCAGATAATGGAACAGAATTCAAGAATTCACTTCTCAATGGATTTTGTACAGACAATGGGAATGCCAGACAATATTCAGCTCCTAGAACCCCTCAGCAAAATGGAGTGGTAGAAAGGAAGAATCGTACATTGATTGAAGCTGTAAGAACTATGTTAAGTGAATCAGGTCTTCCAATGTATTTTTGGGTTGAAGCTTTCAATACTGCATGTTATACTCAGAATCGAACTCTAATCAACAAGGACCTCATGAAGACTCCTTATAAGATTATGAATGAACAGAAACCTTCTGTCAAATACTTTCATGTATTTGGTGCCAGATGCTTCGTGCTCAAGGATGGAGATGATCGTCGTGGTAAATTCGAGGCAAAGGCATATGAGGGTATTTTTGTTGGTTATGGAAGAAGATCATACATGGTCTATATCATTGATCAACACAAAGTAAGTGAAAGTGTCAATGTTACATTTGATGACACTAAACTCCCTAGTATCCAAACTGAAGATCCTTCTGAGAAACTGAAGTTTGATGATATGTCAGATTCAGAATCAGAAAATGATCAAGAACCTGAGGTTATTGCTGGTGAAGAACCTATTAATCATGATGATACTCAAGGTAATGGTGATGGAAACATTGGTAACAATGGAGATACCACTGCTACTGATGAAGAATCATCAAGTCAACCTGGCAACAACTCAAGGGGAGATGCTGAAGGATCAACTAGTAGGACACAACATCCCAATATATTTCAAGGCGAATCATCAAGATCAAATCTTCAAAGGCAGACTGTCTGGAATAAAGCTCATCCTTTTGAGTTGATTATTGGTGATCCAGATGTTGGAGTCAGAACTAGACGTGCTACTCAAAATGAATGTCTGTTCTCGGGATTTCTTTCTGAGATAGAACCTAAGAAATTAAAGAAGCACTGACTGATCCAGATTGGGTGATTGCTATGCAAGATGAACTCAATCAGTTTGAACATCAACAAGTCTGGAAACTGGTACCTAGACCTACACACAAGAAAGCTGTTGGTACTCGGTGGGTATTCAGGACTAATGTCACACCCCCAATTTAAACAGCAAATTTAAATATAACTATTACATCATTTTAAAAAGAAGTAAACATAACCCAATCCAAGATCTTCCAGTTCAGGGTTTGGAACAGCCCAACACTACCATCTATTACAACTGATTTAATATCGAGTCCTCACACAAAACTACTATCTCTTATTCTACCTGAGCTCGAACATAAGCATCAGCATCACAGGTCTTACGGGCGGTCTGCTTGAATCTAACCATAACTGCTAGCTGTAATATCAGGGTAAAGCAAGGAGTGAGCCAAATGCTCAACAAGTGGTAAACAGTACGATACAAAACATAAATCGAGGTATATATTAAAGAATGTCAATGGAAAGACATAACCAATGATAACGAGAGATAAAACTTTGGGTGATGGCATCATTTTGCTTGTATCAAAATAATTTCAAATTCATATCTTAATCCAAATCATTTTATGACGCTACGAATTACAGTTGGTGATCAGCCGCGAAGTAATCCCGAACCTCGCTGGGTTCTAAAACATTAATGGGAATCCCTAGGCAACCTTTAAGCCTAATATAAGTGTGGAAAGGACTCGCGTCTCAGTCCAGATCCACTATTCAAAGAAAACATTTATCCCCCTTTGGGACTGAAAACCCATATTATATTTATTTCAAAAAATGATGCTGAATTATAACAAAATATCCTTTAACAGTAAACATTTTTATCAAGGGATTATAGATCAACTCGAAACACGGGAAATATGGTACTAAATCTCAGGGCCATGATCCACAAAACTTTACTCTATTAGGGTAACTGAAGGGTTTTCATATATCAAAACTTGGACAAGGAAATTTAGTGAGGCTATTGGATATTATGTAGGGGTAATGCCAAACTGGGCTTAAAGCAATGGTTTCTCGTCAAGGTACAAGTGCTAGATCATCAAGAAGATAGGCTTCGTGAATACTAAGGGTGTTAAGGTATGGAGAAATGATCTTTAGCTCAGGATATATCAGAATTGTCAACCTTTAAGTTAAGAAAGAGGGGTATCAATCAATGAGGAACCACTTGATAAAAATCTGGCTTTCAGGATTCAGGGTAAGGTTCTATAGGGGTTCAAGTGTCAGGATGAGATATTAATACTTAGGAATCATTAGCATGATAATCAAGAGGATCAACCAAGTGTTATAACAACCCTTTATTCTATCATGGCATTCAAATTACTTTAATATACTATCATGATAAGACTTTGAACTACTTGCAATCCGTACTCGAGGGTTCATGGCATTTCTATATCATTCAAAGATAGACATAAGATACGCTTGATTTCAATATATCAAAATGACTCAGGATAGTTGCATCAATATATGTATATGAACTACTGTAGTGAATATGAAAGATAAGTTGAATCACTTGCCTTGAGGAAGGCTGGTCTGGTCTGACTGGTAGGAGCAACTGGAAGCTTCACTCGACCTTTTTGGCAAGTTTACCCTCGTCTCGAGATCCTACATAAATAATAATAATCCTCATTATAATATATTCTCACCCACTTAACCTATTTACAACCCGAATTTAAACACGGATGGCACTTAGGCCTATATGCACTTAATTTATATTTACCTTTAAATTATAATTGCACACACATAGCCACGTAATCACATATCATATATTAATACCAAATAACACCATATATACCATAATGCAACACTAGGCTTGGATGATCTCAACTCACAACTTAAGTCACTTGGTCGCTAAACTAGACAAAGTCTTCAAATTTTGACTTCCTAACTCGATGTGCCTTTACTAAACTATTCAAGACCTATTGACCCTCACTTGGGCCTTTTGCTCTACTGACCTTATACTATCTTAAAACTATGGTGGTCCACCTAAATCTCACTCCTAAGTGTTCTAAAACTTTGTGATAAGTGAAAGTGCTCACTGGTGTAAATTTCAGAATGATATCTATGGTTTCTTGAGTGCATTAGACACCCTTAAACTATAATTTTTCCTCCAAACCTCTTACACAAGACTCTCCTGACCTTAGGGCATCTCCCAAACTTGATGTGGCTCAAGGGCCTGGCTTGGGCCTTCTTGGGCCAAAGCTTAAAGTTCATGGTTCCCCTGTTTTTCTGGGCAGAAAATGCCCTGACTTGAATTAACTTGTGACACATGGTTCTAACTCATATCCTATGAACTATGGTTGGAAAAACTTCTCTGACACTACCTCTAACTAAGGCCCAACAGGGCCTAATGAGGGCCTACCCATGATATGGTCAAATCTCCCTATTTCTAAGTTGCAACAAAACTGTCCCCTGCTGGACAGATTTTATTATACTACTTGTGCACCCAACCAAACGACATGCAAACCTTCAACCAACTCCTAAAAACTTTTATATACTCCCAATAATAACTTCTGGTGGCTTGGGCCTCAAAGTGCACATCAATGACATGGTCAAAACTCACTCTAAACCTCAGGGTACTAAACTGATTTTCTGCAGAAACTATGACTCTCTTTTCTCCAAGGTTTTTACTTGACAAACTCAACCACCAACAACCCAATACCCAAACCAAGACTTAAACATGGTGATCTACTGAACTAAATTCCTTATACTCAAAATAATCTTGGTGGAGATCATCCTTACCTAAGGTGCAATCATGGCAAAACAAAGAAAATCACATTGCACAATTTACAAGCCATCAAGTTTTTGAAACAACAAGTTATGTACTTTTATAAAATTTATACACGAATTTTTACCATACATCAAGGAACACTAATCAAGATTAACACCTTATCCCTACTGAAATTAAATCTCACTAACAAAATCTTTCCAAATGATTAAAATCTTCCAACATTCCAAGAGAAATTTACATGCATGCATGTCTTCGAGTTTTACCAATCAAAGCAACATGTTTTCTAAATATATTTTACCATGAAATTGACATGCAAGCCTAGCATAAGCTATATCTAGATGATCACTTAGCATGCAAAGAGTTTCATCAAGTTTTCACTACAAGATTCATGCCATTATCACATAAACATACAAAAATTGAACAAAGCAACAAGAATTATCTCAAGGACCATTCATTCGGCTCCCTTAAGGTCAAGGCCGAGTGAAATGGAAGGAAAATGGCCATTCAACATCAAGATTTTCCTTCTCAAGACTTGGCACTTCACCATTCCTTGTAGTCCTCTCAAAAACAACCTTAAATCCATAAGAATCAAGGTTGTACTTTGAGTTCCAACTAAAACCTTAACATGCAACCTTAAAACTTAAACTTTTTACTCAAAACTCTTTGAAATATATGTGATCATGATATGGGAAGTAGTATTTACTTGTATAGAAGGTGAGAGCTTAAATGAGGAATAAAGAAAATGGGGAGGGGGTTGGTTTCGGCTGAAAAACCGAGAGGAGAGGGGGAGGGCCGAGAGTGAGAGGGAGGAGGGAGGAGGGAGGAGGGAGGGAGGAGAGAGTGTGGTGTGGGTGGAGTGTGAAATGATCATGACACTTGCTTATTTTATGGTTTTTGATTTGACAAAATATGAGTGGGAATGAGAATTGACAAGTCTAACCTTCCAATTATACTTGAATCATTTTGCATGCAAGGGCAAGGAAGGAATTTGGCTAGTAAAATAAGAGTTAGTGGGGTTGGAATTGTCTCTTTAGCCCTTTAAATTGAATAGAAAAGGATTTGCATGCAAGGGAAACCATGTAATTTGCTAATTATGACAACTAAAATTTATAAAGATTTATTTTTATAAAATAAAATACAAGTTAAAAAATTATAAAATTTATACCATAAAATAACTTAGATTTTTAGAAATTTTATAAAACCACTTTTGAAATTTGTGAATAAAATAACTTTTAAAAAGAAATTTATTCAAGGTTTAAAATATCCCTTATAAATCAAAAATAAAAGAAATAAATAAACTTTTGCTTTGAAAAATCATATACCACATAAAGCAAATTTAGGACGCAGAAATTTTTCATTCACACAAGCATACAATAGTTGAAAATATTGGCATTCGTCTTTAAAATTGCACCAAATTCACAAATAATATTATACGAAAATGCCGGTTGTAACATCCTCTCCCCCTTAAGGGATTCTGTCCCTAGAATCTAAGAGAACATATGAGGATACCGGAAACGCATATCAGACTCTAACTCCCAAGTCGATTCTTCGACCTTAGGGTTTCTCCAAAGTACTTTTACTAACTTTACTAACTTATTTCTAAGACTCTTTTTTTGCCAGTCGAGTATTTTGATAGGTTGCTCCACAAACGACAGGTCTGCCTGAATTTCTACAGGTTCATATTCTATCACATGGCTAGGGTCAGGATTGTACTTCTTAAGCAACGACACATGGAACACATTATGCACATGCTGATACTGAGGTGTTAAGGCCAACTCGTAGGCCACCTTCCCTACTTGACTCAAAATTTCAAAAGGACCTATATATCTAGGTGCTAACTTCCCTTTCTTGCCAAATCTAGACAACCCTTTTCTAGGTGACATCTTCAACAAAACAGCTTCGCCAATTTGGAATCGAACATCCTTGTGCGCTGGATCCACATACTTCCTTTGTCTATCTTGAGCAGCAAGCAACCTTTTCTGAATTAACTTGACTGTATCATGCAACTGTTGTACCAATTCTGAGCCAAGAATCCTTCCTTCTCCTATTTCATCCCAACTTGTTGGTGATCTATATTTTCGCCCGTACAAAGCTTCATATGGTGGCATGCCAATACTGGAATGATAGCTATTATTGTTAGAGAATTCAATCAACGGCAAGTGGTCATCCCAACTTCCTGCAAAATTGATTGCACAACTGTGCAACATGTCTTCAATTATTTGAATTGTCCTTTCGCTCTGACCATCAGTCTACAGGTGGTATGCCGTGCTCATATTCAACTTCGTGCCAAGACATTCTTGAAATTGCTTCCAGAATCTCGAGTTAAATCGGGGATCTCTGTCTGAAACTATTGATATGGGTACTCTATGCCTTAGTACAATTTCGCGCACATACAGATGAACCAATTTGTCCAATGACGACTTCTCGTTAATTGGAAGGAAATGTGCTGCCTTCGTAAGATGATCAACTATAACCCATATCGCGTCATGTCCAGATTTCGTTCGCGGTAGTCCTACTATAAAGTCCATAGCGATATTTTTCCCATTTCCATTCTGGAATCTTTAGGGGCTGAATTAATCCGCTTGGTCGTTGATGTTCTGCCTTCACCTTCTGACAAGTATAACACTTTGCAACCCATTCTGCCACGTCTCGCTTCATATTTGGCCACCAAAAGTTCCGCTTTAAGTCCCGATACATCTTGGTGCTTCCCGGATGGATTGAAAATTTCGAATTGTGGGCTTCGTGTAGGATCTCATTCTTTAATTCAGGTACATGAGGAATCCAAATTCTGGAGGAAAACCTTAATATCCCTTGCTCATCCCTTTGAGTGCCAATCTCTTCTCTAGTTAACTGATTCTTCTCTTTCTCCATTACTTCTTCTTGACATTTCTTTATCTTTTCCACTAGGGTTGGCTGAAAGGTCATTGCACGACAAACTTCTTCAACCATTCCACAATCACAGAGTTCTAGTTCAAATCTCTTGATTTCTTCAGACAATTCGTTTGGTGTTGTCATCATGTTCAGTCTCTCCTTCCTGCTTAGAGCATCAGCCACAACATTCGCCTTTCCAGGATGGTAATTTATCGAGCAGTCGTAGTCCTTGATCAATTCCAGCCATCTCCTCTGCCTCATATTGAGCTCCTTCTGAGTGAAAATGTACTTTAAACTCTTATGATCTGTGTAGATTTCACACTTCTCTCCGTAGAGGTAATGTCTCCAAATCTTAAGTGCGAAAACTATGGCGGCTAGTTCCAAGTCATGCGTCGGGTACTTCAAGTCATGCGGTTTCAATTTTCTTGACACATACGCAATCACCTTACCATGTTGCATTAACACACAGCCCAATCCCTTATGTGAAGCATCGCTGAATATCACAAAGTTTCCTTGGTCATCTAGAAGCGCTAACACCGGAGCTGTTACCAATCTCTGCTTCAACTCTTGAAAGATATCCTCACATTCTGCACTCCATTCAAACTTTTGATTCCTCCTGGTTAACTTGGTCAATGGCGTGGTGATTTTCGAAAATTTTTTGACAGACCTTCTATAGTATCCTGCCAATCCTAGAAAACTTCGCACTTCCATAGGAGTCTTTGGCCTCTCCCAACTCATAACTGTCTCAATCTTTGCCGGATCCACTTTAACTCCTTCATTTCCAATGACATGCCCCAAAAATTGAACTTCCTTTAACCAAAACTCACATTTGGTAAACTTGGCATACAACTTTTCCTGACGAAGTATCTCCAATGCTATCCAGAGGTGATGTTTATGTTCTTCTTTCGACTTAGAATAAATAAGGATGTCATCAATGAATACCACGACAAACATGTCCAAATACTTCTTAAATACTCGATTCATCACATCCATAAATACAGTCGGGGCGTTGGTCAATCCAAACGGTATTACTAGGAATTCATAATGCCCATATCTGGTCCTAAATGCTGTCTTGGGAATATCTTCTTCTTTGATCTTTAATTGATGGTATCCCGATCTCAAGTCAATCTTTGAAAAGCATTTTTCTCCCTTCAGCTGGTCAAAAAGGTCATCTATTCTTGGTAGCGGGTAGCGGTTCTTGATCGTTACCTTATTCAACTCCCGATAATCTATGCATAGTCGCATACTCCCATCTTTCTTCTTTACAAACAGAACAGGTGCTCCCCATGGTGATGTACTTGGCCGTATCACTCCTTTATCCAATAATTCTTGTAGATGGCTCGCCAACTCTTTCATTTCTGCTGGTGCCATCCTATATGGGGCCTTTGAAACTGGTTCCGTTCCTGGAGCAAGGTTGATCTCGAACTCGATTTGTCGATCTGGTGGTAAACCTGGTAGTTCATCTGGAAACACATCGGGAAACTCATTAACTACAGGCATATCTTCTATGTTGGGACTGCCTTTTTTTGAATCCACTATATAAGATAGGAACGACTCACACCCTTTTCTAAGTAGCTTCTTAGCCTGAACGATTGTAAGAAATAGTTGTTCTTGCCTCTGCCCCTTAAATACTACCTTCTCTCCACTCTTCGTCTTTAAATACACTTTCTTGGTCTTACAATTAATCTAAGCGTTATTCTCTCCTAACCAATCCATTCCTAAAATTATATCAAACTCCCCCAACTTGAAGAGTATCAAGTCGGCTGAAAACTTATACCCTGAAATATCAATCTCACACTTCGGACGGAATTGATTCACAGAAATCTTCTCTTGGTTCACAATTACCACATTTACTACCTCGCTCATAATCATTTTATCAAATTAAAGCTTATCAACAAAAGTTTCTGATATGAAGGATCTTGTTGCTCCCGAATCAATCAATACTTTAGCTTTGACATTATTGAGTAAACGTGTACCTGCTATCACCTCAGAATTCTGAACAGCATCCTTCATCTTTAGATCAAATGTCCTTGCTGTTGCTTGTGGGGTTGGTGTAGGTGGTGGAGGTAATGCCAATACCTCAGCTGGCATGCTCGCACTGGTACTTGCCACGTTCATTAAAGCTTTGACTGGTCCGGTTGCCTTGCACTCCCTAGCTATGTGTCCAGTCTTCCCACACTTGTAACACGTAATTCCTGGCTTCGGCATCTTGCATTCATTCGCCAAATGCCCCTTCTGGTTACACCTATAGCAGGTCATGCTCAGTTTATTGCGCACTCCAGGGTGCCTTCTTCCACAGTGCTTGCATTCTGGTCTCTGGAACCTGTTTTCTCCAACTTGTCCTTGGCTTGCCTGGCTGTTCCCCTTTGATTCTTTCCTTTTGCCCAAATTTCCCTTCTTTTGAAAATTTCCGCCCTTATGGAATCCGATCCTCTTTACATTCCGATCTTGTGAACTTCCGGCTTCAGACTTTTCTCCATAAAATGGAACCTTCCTCTTCTTGTTATCCCTTTCCTTCCTTGACTGCATCCTATTATTCTCAATCAGAGCAGCTTTCTGTACTACTCCCGCATAAGTTTCAACCTCAAACATAGCCACTCTATCTCTGATCCAAGGCTCCAATCCTTGCTGAAATTTCTTCGCTTTTTCCTCCTCGGTGTTGGTATACTTTGTTACAAACCTTGACAACTCAGTGAACTTCTTCTCATACTCCAATACAGTCATGTTCCCTTGCTTCAACTCAAGAAATTTAAGCTCCATCTGATTCTGCATGTACTTAGGGTAATACTTTTCCAGAAATAACTTCTTAAATCTCTCCCAAGAAACCTGTTGTGTTGTTTCCATAGCTTTTATTGATTCCCACCAATAGATGACTTCGCCCTTCAAGAAGTAAGTAGCATATGGCGTCTTCTGATCGTCTCCTAACTGTACCAACTCAAAAGCCCTTTCCATTTCCTTAATCCATGTGTTAGCTATTACTGGATCAGTGGTATCATGGAATGAAGGTGGATTCATATTCTGAAAAGCCTTGAAAGTAACAACTTGTCTAGGTGGTACTGGTGGTTCAGGTGGTTGGTGTGGTTCACGGTTATCTTGGTTTTCAATTCGTTGTTGAAGAGTTAGTTGTTGTTGAGCTATAGCATTGGTTTGCTGTTGCAAAGTTTCCAGTAGTCGAAGAATATTTGGGTCTGTGGTAGATGTGGTTGTTGGGTTGTTCTTTTTGGGAGGCATGATCCTGAAATAAGAGTTATGTCAAAACATATATGAATGATAAAATAATTTGAGGGTATCGCATGGTAGTCTTGTTTACTTATGAGGTCAAGTAGATATGGCGATGCATATAAAAGCGTAAAATAACAGTTAGGAGCAAATGGAACAATAGTGCATGATTATTGAAATTTAAAGGTCACAATACATCAGGATTAGGACAAAGTCTGATTCTAGGAACAACGACTTATTTAAAGGAAACAACGGGAACAACTGGGAATTCTACGGAGTCTGATAGTACAACATCATGAAAAGGTAAATGGAAAGAACTAAGGCTCCACTCCATCTGAACGGGGCTTGGTAGTCTTTTCCTCTCGAAGCATCTTCATAATGCTCTGGAGCTCATCCTCCACCATCTGAATGACATACTGGCTGGTGCGGTCCCGGTGCGCTGGCATCTCCTCAACCTTAGTGTTGACGTACTGAACCAAGATCTCAAGTCTCGCAGTCATCTGCTCCTTGGGCTTCCCTTCATAGTTTCGGCTGTCCAGGTACACGTTCTTCAGTCGGTCTATCAGTCGGTCGTACTTTCCCTGAAGCATGTCAAACTCGCGCCTCAACTCAGCATACACGGAGAAAGCAATAGTGTCGTCCAACCCAGAGGATGACGAGGAATGCACCCTTTGCTGACAAACCAATAAGAGGAGTATTAATAATAAACTTACTTATCCTACTCTCTCACATATTATCTATAACCTATACATATACCCTATCACCTATTTGGGCTGTCCAGGGACTCTAAACCGTAGCTCTGATACCAAAACCTGTCACACCCCCAATTTAAACAACAAATTTAAATATAACTATTACATCATTAAAAAAGAAGTAAACATAACCCAATCCAAGATCTTCCAGTTCAGGGTTTGGAACAGCCCAACACTACCATCTATTACAACTGATTTAATATCGAGTCCTCACACAAAACTACTATCTCTTATTCTACCTGAGCTCGAACATAAGCATCAGCATCACAGGTCTTATGGGCGGTTTGCTTGAATCTAACCATAGCTGCTAGCTGTAATATCAGGGTAAAGCAAGGAGTGAGCCAAATGCTTAACAAGTGCTAAACAGTACGATACAAAATATAAATCGAGTTATATATTAAAGAATGTCAATGGGAATACAAAACCAATGATAACGAGAGATAAAACTTTGGGTGATGGCATCATTTTGCTTGTATCAAAACAATTTCAAATTCATATCTTAATCAAAATCATTTTATGACGCTACGGATTACAGCCGGTGATCAGCCGCGAAGTAATCCCGAACCTCGCTGGGTTCTAAAACATTAATGGGAATCCCTAGGCAACTTTTAAGCCTAATATAAGTGTGGAAAGGACTCGCGTCTCAGTCCAGATCCACTATTCAAAGAAAATATTTATCCCCCTTTGGGACTGAAAACCCACATTTTATTTATTTCGAAAACTGATGCCGAATTATAACAAAATCTCTTTTAACAGTAAATATTTTTATCAAGGGATTATAGATCAACTCGAAACAGGGGAAATATGGTACTAAATCTCAGGGCCATGATCCACAAAACTTTACTCTATTAGGGTAACTGAAGGGTTTTCATATATCAAAACTTGGACAAGGAAATTTAGTGAGGCTATTGGATATTATGTAGGGGTAATGCCAAACTGGGCTTAAAGCAATGGTTTCTCGTCAAGGTACAAGTGCTGGATCATCAAGAAGATAGGCTTCATGAATACTAAGGGTGTTAAGGTATGGAGAAATGATCTTTAGCTCAGGATATATCAGAATTATCAAGCTTTAGGATAAGAAAGAGAGGTATCAATCAATGAGGAACCACTTGATAAAAATTTGGCTTTCAGGATTCAGGGTAAGGTTCTATAGGGGTTCAAGTATCAGGATGAGATATCAATACTTAGGAATCATTAGCATGATAATCAAGAGGATCAACCAAGTGTTATAACAACCCTTTATTCTATCATGGCATTCAAATTACTTTAATATACTATCATGATAAGACTTTTGAACTACTTGCAATACTTACTCGAGGGTTCATGGGATTTCTATATGATTCAGAGATAGACATAAGATACGCTTGATTTCAATATATCAAAATGACTCAGGATAGTTGCATCAATATATATATATGAACTACTGTAGTGAATACGAAAGACAAGTTGAATCACTTGCCTTAAGGAAGGCTGGTCTGGTCTGACTGGTAGGAGCAACTGGAAGCTTCACTCGACCTTTATGGCAAGTTTACCCTCGTCTCGAGATCTTACATAAATAATAATAATCCTCATTATAATATATTCTCACCCACTTAACCTATTTACAACCCGAATTTAAACACGGATGGCACTTAGGCCTATATGCACTTAATTTATATTTACCTTTAAATTATAATTGCACACACATAGCCATATAATCATATATCATATATTAATACCAAATAACACCATATATACCATAATGCAACACTAGGCTTGGATGATCTCAACTCACAACTTAAGTCACTTGGTCGCTAAACTAGACAAAGTCTTCAAATTTTGACTTCCTAACTCGATGTGCCTTTACTAAACTATTCAAGACCTATTGACCCTCACTTGGGCCTTTTAATCCACTGACCTTATACTATCTTACAACTATGGTGGTACACCTAAATCTCACTCCTAAGTGTTCTAAAACTTTGTGATAAGTGAAAGTGCTCACTGGTGTAAATTTCAGAATGATATCTATGGTTTCTTGAGTGCATTAGACACCCTTAAACCACAATTTTTCGTCCAAACCTCTTACACAAGACTCTCCTGACCTTAGGGCATCTCCCAAACTTGATGTGGCCCAAGGGCCTGGCTTGGGCCTTCTTGGGCCTAAGCTTAAAGTTCAAGGTTCCCTTGTTTTTCTGGGCAGAAAATGCCCTTACTTAAATTAACTTGTGACACATGGTTCTAACTCATATCGTATGAAATATGGTTGGAAAAACTTCTATGACACTCCCTCTAACTAAGGCCCAATAGGGCCTAATGAGGGCCTACTCATGACATGGTCAAATCTCCCTATTTCTAAGTTGCAACAAAACTGTCCCCTGCTGGACAGATTTTGTTATTCTACTTGTGCACCCAACCAAACGACATGCAAACCTTCAACCAACTCCTAAAACCTTTTATATACTCCCAATACTAACTTCTGGTGGCTTGGTCCTCAAAGTGCACATCAATGACATGGTAAAAACTCACTCTAAACCTCAGAGTACTAAACTGATTTTCTGCAGAAACTATGACTCTCTTTTCAACAAGGTTTTTACTTGACAAACTCAACCACCAACAACCCAATACCCAAACCAAGACTTAAACATGGTGATCTACTGAACTAACTCCCTTATACTCAAAATAATCTTGGTGGAGATCATCCTTACCTAAGGTGCAATCATGGAAAAACAAAGGAAATCACATTGCACAATTTACAAGCCATCAAGTTTTTGAAACAACAAGTTATGTACTTTTATAAAATTTATACACGAATTTTTACCATACATAAAGGAACACTAATCAAGATTAACACCTTATCCCTACTGAAATTAAAGCTTACTAATAAAATCTTTCCAAATGATTAAAATCTTCCAACATTCCAACAGAAATTTACATGCATGCATGTCTTCGAGTTTTACCAATCAAAGCAACATGTTTTCTAAATATATTTTACCATGAAATTGACATGCAAGCCTAGCATAAGCTATATATAGATGATCACTTAGCATGGAAAGAGTTTCATCAAGTTTTCACTACAAGATTCATGCCATTATCACATAAACATACAAAAATTGAACAAAGCAACAAGAATGATCTCAAGGACCATTCATTCGGCTCCCTTAAGGTTATGGCCGAGTGAAATGGAAGGGAAATGGCCATTCAACATCAAGAGTTTCCTTCTGAATACTTGGCACTTCACCATTCCTTGTAGTCCTCTCAAAAACAACCTTAAATCCATAAGAATCAAGGTTGTACTTTGAGTTCCAACTAAAACCTTAACATGCAACCTTAAAACTTAAACTTTTTACTCAAAACTCTTTGAAATATATGTGATCATGATATGGGAAGTAGTATTTACTTGTATAGAAGGTGAGAGCTTAAATGAGGAATGAAGAAAATGGGGAGGGGGTTGGTTTCGGCTGAAAAACCGAGAGGAGAGGGGGAGGGCCGAGAGTGAGAGGGAGGAGGGAGGAGGGAGGGAGGAGAGAGTGTGGTGTGGGTGGAGTGTGAAATGATCATGTCACTTGCTTGTTTTATGGTTTTTGATTTGACAAAATATGAGTGGGAATGAGAATTGACAAGTCTAACCTTCCAATTATACTTGGATCATTTTGCATGCAAGGGCAAGGAAAGAATTTGGCTAGTAAAATAAGAGTTAGTGGGGTTGGAATTGTCTCTTTAGCCCTTTAAATTGAATAGAAAAGGATTTGCATGCAAGGGCAACCATGTAATTTTCTAATTATGACAACTAAAATTTATAAAGATTTATTTTTATAAAATAAAATACAAGTTCAAAAATTATAAAATTTATACCATAAAATAACTTGGATTTTTAGAAATTTTATAAAACCACTTTTGAAATTTGTGAACAAAATAACTTTTAAAAAGAAATTTATTCAAGGTTTAAAATATCCCTTATAAATCAAAAATAAAAGAAATAAATAAACTTTTGCTTTGAAAAATCATATTCCACATAAAGCAAATTTAGGACGCAGAAATTTTTCATTCACACAAGCATACAATAGTTGAATATATTGGCATTCGCCTTTAAAATTGCACCAAATTCACAAATAATATTACACGAAAATGCTGGTTGTAACAACTAAACTAGATGAAGATGGTGTGGTTAAAAGAAACAAAGCAAGACTGGTAGCTAAAGGGTATTCTCAAGCTGAAGGCATTGATTATGATGAAACCTATGCTCCGGTGGCTAGACCAGAGGCCATCAGAATATTTCTGGCATTCGCAGCATTCTCAAACTTTAAAGTTTATTAAATGGATGTCAAGAGTGCATTTCTGAATGGAAAGCTGGATGAAGAAGTGTATGTAGAGCAACCTCCTGGTTTTGAAGATCCAGATCATTTGGACTATGTCTACTTTTTTTTCAAAGCTATTTATGGTCTCAAACAGTCTCCGAGAAAATGGTATGACACTCTTTCTGAATTTCTAATTGAAAATGGCTTTACTAGAGGTGTCATAGACAAAACTCTCTTTTCTAAAAAACATAAGAATGATACTTTATTAATCCAAGTCTATATGGATGATATAATATTTGGGTCTACTAATGATAGTCTCTGTAAGAGATTTGCTAAGTTAATGCACAACAAATTTGAAATGAGCATGATGGGAGAGCTGAAGTTCTTTCTTGGATTACAAGTAAATCAAAGGGTAGATGGAATATTTATTGTCAATCCAATTATCTCAAGGAACTCCTCAAAAAGTACAATCTAGAGGATTCTGCATCAGCAAGGACTCCGTCATCTACAGCTGTCAAGCTTGGACCATGTGAAAACTCCATTAAGGTAGATGTCACAAGCTACAGAGGTATGATTGGCTCGTTACTCTATCTTACTGCAAGTAGACCAGATATTATATATGCTACATGCTTATGTGCAAGGTTCCAAGTGGATCCTAGAGATATTCATCTCGTTGTTGTTAAACGAATCTTGAGATATCTTAAGGGAACACCAAATCTAGGTATTTGGTACCCTAAAGAATCTGGTTTTAACCTTGTTGGATATACAGATTCAGATTATGCAGGAAGTGTTATTGATAGGAAAAGCACCTTAGGGAGTTGTCAATTCCTAGGTAGCAGGCTAGTCTCATGGTACAGCAAGAAACAGCAAACAGATTCCAACTCAACGGCCGAGGCTGAATATATTGCTGCTGGAAGCTGCTGTGCTCAAATCTAGGAACCAGCTACGGGACTATGGCTCTGTGTTGAACAAAATCCCTATTTTATGTGACAATATAAGTGCAATAGCCATCACCAATAACCATGTGCAGCACACAAGGACCAAGCACATTGACATCAGGTATCATTTTATTAGAGAGCACGTCATGAATGGTACTGTTGAACTATTTTTTATTCCAACAGAAGAACAAATAGCAGATATTTTCACTAAACCACTAGATGAATCCACATTTACCAGATTAGTTGATAAATTGGGTATGTTGAATAGCTTTAGTGATTAAACTAGTTAATATCTGAGATCTGTTCTTGAATGAATTTACAAATGAATTTTTCATGAATGAAAAATTCATTTGTAAATTTATTTTATCATATTTATCATTTTTCTTGCTTAATTCTATGTAAGTTTTATTATCTTATCTTCTTTATTTATTCAATTTGTCAAGTTTAAAATATCTCAAAATATCTCATTTTCTCTAAAAATATTTTTCTATTAATTTTATTTGATAAAATTCAAAAGAAATCTATTTTTGGACTAAAATAGAATTAATTCTGAATATTTTATTTATGTAAATATGTTCTGCATTTTTGCCATATTTTTATTACTCTTTATTTTTCTATTCTGTAATTATTAATATTATTTAGGTTTTCTGTATTTGTTAATATTTTCTGTATTCTCTTTTCAATTTTTTTAAGTTTATATATATATATATAACTGCAATGACAATCGGCAAGACTATTGCAATTGTGTTGCTGAAAGTCATTCCAGTTTAAATGTGTTTAATTTTAATACTTAGTATAGTTTTATACTGGCAAGACAATCGGTGTGACTGTCAATAGTCTTGCCAGTTATAAAACTTATATTATATATATATTTCTTTTTATTTTGTACTAGAATGACAATCGGTATGACTATCGATTGTCTTTCTAGTTTATTCGGTTAAAATTCATGTTATTTAATACTGGTATGACAATCGGTATGACTATCACATTGTCATACCAGTTATTTTTAGTTTCTTTTAAAAAAAATCAAACCGTTTTCCTGGTGTGACAATCGGTATGACAATCCCGGATTGTCATACCAGTTGTGGTACTTAGACTCAATTATGTGTATGTATTTCCATGAGTTTACAAATCAATTTCAACCACAGACTCCTCGTGTTTTTTATCAAAACCGCCATTGTTATTTCTTCCTTGCTCGAGTCTTTACTCAGCATCACTAAAACTTCACTTCTGATATATATACATACGTGTGTATACATACAAAAGTGCTGCCCGTATTATTAAAAAAAAGGGGTTTATCATTTCGTTTAATTGAAATTGGGTGTCTTTTTGTTACTTTGTTTTTTTCCTAAACCCAATTCAGTTCTTTTTCGGGTATTGTGTTAAGTGTTTGCTTCCTCTGTTATTACAGTGTGTTTGTGGGACTAAAAATCAACAAGACACAATTTTTTAAATTTTTTGGATTTAATCGAATTAATTCAAATTATTAATTAATTTTTAATTCGAATTTTCTTAATTTCATTCTTAAAATTCTGAAAGTGCGTGTTTTATTGAACCTTTTTAATGGCTCTCAATTTCCAAATTGTCTCGCATAATCATGTTGGTTATTTTAATCCATAAAAGTGTGATGTGGAAAAATTTAAGCCGTGGATTAGATTTTTAAATGACCATTCGATTGTTAGCTCTGCTATTAAATCAAATGTGCTATTAAATGTCGATCTGCTTAAAATGATTTGCACAACCTCTACTGTGGCCGCTGATTCTAAATCATTTTCATTCACCGTGGCAAACACACAGTATGTAGTTGATGAAACAATCATCAATCGAGCGTTAAATTTTCCAATGGACAATTTCTGTAATTTACCCTCTGAAAATGAGATTTCAAACTTTTTCCATGCCATTCACTATCAGAGGGTGATTAATTTAACCAAGCTGTCTAAATCCAATTTGGTTTCTAAATGGGATATTTTCTTCGATACACTTTCCAAAGTGTTTTCCAACTGCACTAAATCCAACTTTCACAACATCACTTCCACTCTGCAGTATATTGGTCTTGCGGTTGTTTTCAATCAAAGGATCAATTTTGGCAAACTACTTTTACCCATTCTTCTGAGATGTCTCACTACAGCTGCGTGATCATTCTACGAATCGTACGGTTTCTTGCTACTACGCTCGTTTTATTATGCTTATAGCAGAACATCTTCTCTCACCTGAGCATAAGGCTCTTTTTGCTAACTCATCAGTAGCTGAACCCCCTCCGGTAAGCAAAAAGATCTACACACGCCAAGACACTACCTTCAAATTCATGCAAGTTCCAGTACTTGTATCTGCTTTTATGGCCACCTTCATTCATTTACCAATTTTCAATCTTCCCGGTCATGAACAGCAAGCTCAACCTCCAGTGGTTCAAGCCACCCAGGCACAAACATCTGATGCTCTTCCACTGCAGGTAATAATTCCTCACTCTCAAACTATTCCTACTTCTGTTGAAAGACCCCCAGTGGTTGATAGGGATGACCATGAAGTCGTAGAACCGCAGCTTCAATCCCAGGTCATAGAGCCAAACACAGAGTCACAACCTGTTTCAAACTCTCCCCCACTGTCAAAAATGTTACCGAGAAGGTTAGTAGGAAGTAGTGTGTTGTTGGATGTGAATGAACCCTCAGCTTTGCCTCCTCCCAAGAAAAGAAGAGCATTTACTGAGGCATTTGAAAGCCCATCCTTGTCCTCCCAACAGGACATGGACTTTGAAATGGCCAATGAACAGTTACGAGAGACATTCTCTCAATAGGATGAATCTATTGAAATTCGCCATAGGGCCATGGCATCTTGTACTGAGTCAAGCACACTTCCATTACTCACAATGGAAGCATACATACCAATAGATGATGCTCAGGACACAGAGAGAGGAGTGCATATTGAGTCAGTTACAGTGCCTGCCATAGTTACGGCAGAAGAGCAGTCACATGCTTCAGAGGGAAAATCTGACTCTCAGCCACCTCTAATAGAGTCATTTCCTCCCCTCCCAGATCCAACACCTCTGGCTCCCTCACGAGATTCTCCACTCGCAGATTTATCGGGAGAAAGTGGAGGGCAACTCGGTCAATCTATCCCTGAAGCAATTCAGACATCTATTTCACATAAAAAGATAGATTTGATTGAGGATCGGCACTCGCGCATTCCCATTGCACCACCACTGACCTCTCTTGAAGAGGCTAGGGTGATTTCAATTACAGGTACAGAAGACCAGCAACAGGATGGCTCCTCACGAGCAATTATATTGAGAGAAACACAAGCACGTGAGTTGAGTGAACCAAACACGAGAGATATTCAGGTGAGCGCACACACAGACTCAAACACTAAAAACCTGTTAGCTCAGATTGCTACTCTGAAAGAACAACTTGCTAAAAGTCAGGCTGAGGCTCAAACATTCAAAGTACAAGTGGTTGAACGGTCTTCTTCTTCCACCTCTGTCAACAATCAGTTGGCATTCATCAGGAATGATATCTCCGATTTGAAGACCACTGTGATACCAAAGCTTAATTCCATTCAGGAATCTCCAACTTTATCAGCCGACGATATTGTAAACTTCTGCTCTCTCCATACTAGAATGAATTCTCTTGAAGACCTGGTTGAAATGAATCATTCACTGGACTCTTCCAGATTCCTGAAGATAGAAAAGGGCATGGAACATCTCAATGAAGGGATGAAGCATTTGTATTTCATGATAAAAAATTCTCACTACCCTAATGAAGAGCAAAGGACTTTCTTTGAAGGGCCATTTGGTGGAGGCTCAGGCTCTGGAGGTAATGGAGGTCATGGAGGGTCTAAAGGAAAATCTGTAGAGGATTCCTCAACTAAGGGGGAGAAGCAGGAGAGAAGTGTAAAAGGAAAAGAAAAAGATTCTTCTGTTGGAGAGACAAAGAAGGATGATGATGTCTACTATAGTGGAGAACAAGATGACTTCGATATTCTTGATATTCCCACTGAACCAGTCTTGGAAGATAAAGCTGGTATCTTTGAAGCAGAGGAGGAGAGTAATTTTGAAGAATGGGAAGAGGAAGCTCAAGTAGATCCTGTTTTTGAGAAAGAGTTCCAGCAGCAGCAGTCAGAGTTGAAGAGAAAAGAAGTTGAACTTAAAAAGATATCTCAGATCATTGACATGAGGAAAGACATCCAAAGAATAGAAACTCTTCAAAAGCAACGTCTTCATGACATTAAAGCTAAAGAAAGGAGAAGAGATGTCAAGCTGAAGATTGGTGTTAAATGGGATGAAGCAAGAAGAGTTCTTGATATACCTCAACTGAGTACAAACAATGATAGGGAGTTTCTTCATCTTCTTGACAGGCTAGAAATTTCTAATGCAAACAATGACGTATACATGAATGCTATCAAGACTGAAATCTCAAGGATCTCAGCTGCTTTTGACAGATCACTAAATGAAATGAGAATATTTGTATATTGTTAGAGTGAAGGATCTTTCAAGGTATCACTTCATCTGTTTGAAAATCGTTCTTTATCAGAGATTTGGGTTCTTCTCAACAAAGTCAAAAGAAGCTCAGAATTGAATGAAGTCCTTCGTGAAAGGCTAAAAGAGTTTGCTAATAGGGCTAGTCCTCAAGTGGTCAACTTACCCCTTTAAGTAAGATTCTTTAAGTCGGACTATCTTCAAATATGCTAGCTCGATTCACAATCTCTTAAAGACTACTCTGCTAAGCATCTTGTCTGGATGGAACATCACTTAAGAACTGCTGGATACTCATCTGAGTTGAAATCTAAAGATGCTGATCTAATTCAAGCTTACTGTGAAAAGAACATTAAAAGGTACAATCAGTTGGAGAATAAGCTAAAGTCAGTTGGAGTTCAACCAGTTAGACCAGACAGTTTCACTTCAGAAATGGATCGTGTCTTTGACAAGGAGTTGCTTCAAGATTTGGAAGAAGGTGAATTCGGAAGGGAAGATAACTGAATTCAATTAGCTCAAAACTTAATGTAATATGCTTAGAGCTTTATGAATCAAGATAGACAAATATAGTCATATGTTTAGTCTAGAGGAACATCTATCTTGTATTCACTTGTAAATTTCTTTTGGAATCTGGAAAATGTTAAATATAATCCAGAACTTTTCTGCTATTTACTTTGCATTACTGTTTATATCTTTTTCTTATTTGTTAGTTGAGTTATCCTCTAGGTATTTGTTGTTATTGTCTAACAAACAAATAGAGGGAGATTGAAAGGCATATGTCATAGCCTATTTGTTTATTCGAGGATTTAACTCAACTCAAATAAGAATGTAACAAGTAAATAGTGGTTCTATCGTCAAAGAGATCTCTCAAAGTAACATATGTCAAAGGATTAAGGAACATTGTTCATCTACAGTCTTGAGGAATTAATTCACTGGAAGAAGTTCAAGAAATTGATCAAGCCTCAGTGATATAAATCAAGATTGTGGATTTAATCAAGTGACAGAGATCTTGTCAGGGTATCAATTAATTACAGGGATTTAATCTGAAGAAAATCATGTTATCAAAGTCAAGACATGAAGAAACGTCGCGGAAGTTAGTCATTCATGAACCAGGCAGTACATCGAATGTCAACATTGAAGTGGTGGAATTGATTCATAATTTACAGTGATTTTCAGAAGATTGTTAGAAGAGTGGTTGTTGTTCAAGAATAGTATTAATTCTCTATTAATTAATTAAGTCATATAATTTAATTAAGAAAATAAATTATATCTGCAAAGATTAATTTATTGATTAATTAAATTCATTGGTTAATTAATTCTAAATTAATATTATGTATTTACAGAATTGATTTTGAATTAATATTCAATATTAATTCAGCAAGACAAATATTTGAACTGGTATGACAATTGGATTGTCATACCGAAAGTCTTTCCAGTTCTTTTAGATAGTCTTGCCGAAAGTCTTTCCAGCTCAAAGAATTGTCTTGCCGATAGTCTTGCCAGTTCATTCAATAGTCTCACTATAATTTATTTTCTTAATTAAATTAATTGGTTAATTAATTCTGAATTAATATTATGTATTTACAGAATTGATTTTGAATTAATATTTAATATTAATTCAGCAAGACAAATATTTGAACTGGTATGACAATTGGATTGTCATACTGAAAGTCTTTCCAGTTCTTTTAGATAGTCTTGCCGAAAGTCTTTCCAGCTCAAAGGATTGTCTTGCCGATAGTCTTGCCAGTTCATTCAATAGTCACACCGATTGTCTTGCTAGATCAAATGATTGTCTTGCCAGTACAATTCAATTGAATTGTTTGATTACTTATAAATAGAAGCAGATCTTTCAACGGACACATTGAATATTTCAACCAACTCAAGAACACCGAAATAAAAAGAAAGCAGTGAACTTATTATCTTCAACTGAAATATTACAGGACATTAATTTCTAGTATTTATTGTTAAATCTAAACCACTAGAAATCCTTCTCTTGTTCTTGTATAACTATATAGCGGATCAAAATTCCTAGAACTTAATCTCAAATTGCCTTTAGCATTTGATCTTTTTATTTCAAAAATAGAAAAAGTTCATGTCGAATTTATTCTAGATTTGGAATAATTTATTTGAGATTAATCCCTTGTAAATGATACCGTTGGTGTAACACCTTTCAAGTTTAATAATAGTTTTATTTAACTTGAATTTTGTTTCACTTTTTTATTCCGCATTATATTCGATTAAACGGTATAGTTTGTATACAACCCCCCCCCCTTCTACAAACATATTGGGACCTAACAATATGTGTTATTCTAGGTAGTGGGGTTGAGAATTTACTTGATTATCCTTCCACTATACTAACCAAAATATGCATGCAAGGCTATTCTAGTAGTTTGGCTAGTAGAAAAGATGTTAGTGGGGTTGAAAATGACATTAGTGTCCCTCTCTCCTTATGGATGATCAAATGCTTGCATGGGCAAATTAGTAATCAACAAATTTTTGTATTCACATTTCCAAATATCATTTAAAAGAATGTTATTTATAAATAAAAATATAATTTCATAAATCACAAAATTTATACCATAAAATAATTTGAAATTTTAGAGATTTAATGAGATCACTTTTATAAATTTAAAATAAAAATATTTTGAAAACTAATTTTCATCATAAACCATTATCTTTAAAAAAAATCACACACAAATTTCTAAATAAAACACCTTAAGTTCGATTTATACTATTCTGCTATACTAGCCATATAAGCACATAATCGACACCTATTCACACAAATATTTAATAATTTACTATCAAATTTTTATATATAACTTAGTTACAAATAATCAAATACCGGTTGTTTTAAACAAGCCTAGTAAAAGTGCATTCATCCAGTGGGTTTGTAAAAATGCCTGTCAATTGCTTCTCCTTGGAACATAATTCAAGTTAATGTTTTCATTAGTTGCATGTTCCCTTATAAGTGATATATGATGTCAATGTGTTTTGTTCTACAATAGTTGACTAAATTAGCTATTATGGATATTGCACTAGCATTGTCGCATATGATAGGAATGGAATTCAACACATGTCCATAATCAATAAGTTGATTTCTAATCCAAAACACTTGACCACAACAATGACCAGCAGCTATGCATTCAGCTTCAGCTATAGATGGTGATACATATTGTTATTTTTTATTGTACCAGGAAACTAACCTCTATCCCAAGAACTAACAGCTTCTAGATGTGCTCTTCCTGTCAACTTTGCATCCAACATATTGAGCATTTGAATAACCACCTAAGTTGAATGTAGTGTCTTTTGGATAACACAAGCCAAGATTTGGAGTTCCCACAAGATATAAGACAATCCTCTTGATGGCTACCAGGTATGATTTCTTTTTATTGACTTGAAACCTTCTACACAAACATGTTGCAAATCGGTGTCTGGTCTACTGCCTGTTATATAAAGAAGAAAACAAATCATGCCTCTACAAACAAAAATGACCCCTTTTGATCTTGATCAAGCTTTTTGGCCGGAGATATGAGTATCTTTGCAGAAGTGCACTTTTCTAAGTCAAACTTCCTCAATAAATCTCTTAGGTATTTTTCTTAACTTACATCTTCCTTTTGGCTAACATAAAGTTCTAGGAAAAATGTTAGCTCTCCCATCAAACTCATCTCATACTTTGTTTACATCAACCTTTAAAGTCTCTCACGCAACTTCTTATAAGTAGAACCAAATATGATATCATCCACATAGATCTGAACTCATATGACACCATTTTTATGCTTCTTTTAGAATAGTGTTTTGTCAATAGTTCCTCTAGTAAATCCATTCTCCATAAGAAATAGAGATAATGTCTCATACCATGTTCGAGGTGTTGTTTGAGGATATATAGTTCTTTGAGAAATCTATATAGAAATTTAGGAAACTCAGTGTCTTCGAAGCCATGTGGTTGATGCACATATACTTCTTCTTTAAGATTTCCATTTTAAAATGCACTCTTGACATCCATTTGATACAACTTTGAAGTTTGAGTGTGCAGTGAATGCAAGAAATATTCTAATGGCTTATAATCTGACAACTGGAGAAAAGGTCTCATCATAGTCAATTCCCTATTTCTCTGAATAACCTTTTATTACCAACCTTGATTTATTCTAATTACTACGTCTTATTCATCCATTTTATTTTTCAGAACCCATTTTGTTCCAACATTGGTCTTGTCTTTAGGTGCAAGCACTATTTCAAAAACTTTGTTCCTCTCAAACTAATTGAGCTCCTCATGAATGACCACTATCTAACCAGGATCACTAAGAATTTTTTCGATATTCTTAGGTTCATTCTGAGATAGAAAGCATCCATATAAGCATTTATTGATAGTGGATCTTCTTGTTCTCACATATGCAGTTGGATCACCAATAATATGGTCTGCAGCGTGACTCTTATCCCATCTTCTAAAATGATTTCATGAACAATTTAATTGAATATAGCTTCATTTTTGCTCTTCTCCTGTCCCCCCCCCCCCCCGTGTTAGTGCTTCCAACTCTTGAAGTAGATTAAATTGGAGCCTTTGCACTAAATAAAGTTTCACTTTCTTCATAAGGAGTAGAACTTACTTGAGCTTCCTCAATTGTAGTTTCATTAGCCTTATCCTTTGTTAAATCCGGATAACTTTATTTTTCAATTCTTAGAGATTCCTTTTCATTCTAATCATTATCTTCAAGACCATGATATTCATTCTCATCGAATGTTGTTAGATAATGAATTACACACAGAGGGGGGGGAATGTGTTTTTGTGTTTTTCTAATTTTCTTGAAGTGTTTATGGTAATGAACAAAGTAAATTAAATCTTGTAGTAAGATATGTTAGTACTTAAATTAAACATGTAAAAATAGTGCACACAAATCTTTCAAAACTCACTTAATTTTATTTTAAAATTAAGAATGTTTTCCTACAAAAATTTCTAGGCTCTTTGTTAATAAAGAGCTTAACTTTTTCCTTGAGAGAATACAAGATTTTTCTTATCTAAATTGTTACCTCTAACAAAGCATCCAATGTTTACTTTATATAACATTAAACACTGGTTATTACACAGCATGCAATAGCATGTACTAAACCCTATTTTTAGATAATCAAATCTTTCTATTTCTGGCTTAGTATATCTTTGCTAATCTTGCACGCCTTTGACTTTACTCTTCCAGTTAATCTTGGCCCTTCATCTTGCACTCTTCAAGCTGCTTTTGTATACTTGTCAATCCAACTGATTAGATTGTTTGTTGCTTGATAATCTTGAATATTGAACTGGTTTGTAATGTGTACTTTGATATTTACCTTGAGATCTCCAGTTAGGCATATAGAGAACTTGACATCTCGATAAGTATATTGGCTTATCGAGATCTCTAATTACTCTATAGTTGTTTTGACTTGTAGAGGTCTCTGAGTTCTCTATAAGAGAATTTAGCTTGTCGAGATCTCTCAGCTCCATGTCTTCACTTTAACTTATCGATATCTCTGAGATCCCTGGTGATATTTTGAATTGTCGATATCTCAGAGATCTCTAGTAATATTAGACTTGTCAATAACTCTAGAGTTCTCTAGTGAAAAAATGACTTGTCGATATCTCTAATCTTCAGGTCTTCAATTTGTCTTGTCGATATCTCTGAGTTCTCTAGTAGCTTTCCCGACTTCTCGATAAGTCTTTTTGGAGTTCTCGAATGACTTCTCTATAATACTTAATCCGTGACTTGTATAGAACTTGACTTAGAGTATTTTCCTAAAATAGATTTATTCAACTCCAAGATTCTTCATAATTTTTTGGAGGCATGATCTTCTTGAAGATAGAATTCTTAGGCTTGATACTGTTTACAGAAAAAGACTTCAGTCTACCCTTGAACATTTTTACAGACTTAAGAACTACAATACATAATGCAAACATAGATTATCATACAACTTACTTAGAGTTTTCAATTTGACTTAGTCTTGTTAATGTACAGATATGTCTTGCACAACAATCTCCCCCAATTTGTGAGAAGATTGCTTATCACAAATTCATGCATGTTAACAACAATAACCCCAAGCTAAAATGGAAAATAAGATTAACATATAAAAAATTGACATAATTACAATCATTTATACATTTAGGTATAAACTATTTTTTGCTTCTGCTTCTTCTCTAATGAGATCCTTTAAGTACACAAGAATTTCTAGTACTTTTATGATTGGAGTCCCACTTAGAGCTTCCACAAGCTTGAGTCTATCTGGCTTTGGATAGCCATCTAGTATATCAATCCTAAACCTTATGAATTTGCCAGCTTTTACATTTAGCATTTTTCCATCCTTGGAAATTCTGCTAATTCCTTTTGCATTGAGTTATTCTGATCTTTTGATGAACATTTTAATATACTCATCATACTTCATTTTTGTCTTCTCATATTCAGCCTCATTCCTTGCTCTTCTTTTCTCCCTTACAATCAACCACTCAGCCAAAACTGATCTCCATGCTCTTGTTACAGTACCCTTATCTCTTAGCAAACTTATTACTCTCTTGATTTATGTGAGGGAGAGAGAGAGTCGATTAAGGTACAACCAAGAAATGTGAAGGACCCATCTTCATAGTAGATTCTTACTTCCCTTAGTGTTACAACCCCGACTCTAACTATGTTCTCAGCTAGTTGTTGAAAATAATCTTCATCTGAGATGCACCAATTTAAAGGTAGAAAGTCAATTTGCTTGAAACAATTCCATATGGCCCTTTCAGTAACTTGTACCTTTTCAACATCCTTAGCCTTCTTAGGTTTCCTCCCAACAGTCTTGTAATGAATTTTAAGTGAAGGCTTGTCATAAGGCATGTTTGTAATTTTCTTGAAAGATGTTTGGTTTGAGGTGATTGGTATTTTTAGGAAGGTGTTAGCAGTTTGTTTGTAAAGAAATTTAGGCTTAGAGGTATGATGTGATTTGGTGATTGAATTTGTTGGCTTTGAAGGTTGAGCTAGATTTGTTTGGATTTTTAGGGTTTGTTATGGTTCTGAGCCATCATGCCTTTGCTTGCTTCTCCTTTCTCCTCTCCTTTTCTTGTTACCATCTTTCTTCTCATCCTTCTTTTTCTCTTCTTGCTTTTTGTCCTTGCTGCCAATTGCTTTAGAAGATTGACTTGGATTTGAGCCAGAAGGCTTTTGTTTATCATCCTTCTGCTCATCATCATCCTTCTCTTTTCTTAAATTGTATTGAGTATTTGGCAACATGGTGTCAGCATTTACTAGATATCTATCCAAGATTTGTATCATCTCCATATTCTCATGCTTCTTGTTTCTTCTGTACTTTAGATCAGACTGTAAAGTCATGATCAGCCTCATATTTGAATTGACACGGTGTTTAGGAACAAGGAGATGTTTGGCTTGTTTGGTTGTTGGACAAACATAGACTACTCCTTTATTTGGATATAGATAGGCTTCAGGAAAAGCTGTTATCTGTGCCTTTTTGAGCTTATGGAGAAGTTGAGTGTCTTCTGGAAAAACTGGATTCACTCTATCAATCATTACATCTAGTTAAGATGCTCTTAAAGTTTGAATATTTGAAAGAGTCACCTGAAGACACATGTCCACACCACCATCATTAATGTTCACAACAATCCTTATCTCTAAGAAGTCATCAATTTTCACAACCACTACCCTAATGAAGTTGATGTTTTTGGCCAAAGCTTTCTTGTAGGTCACATAATTGTTTTGAAGAGACATTCTTAGTACTGCAAGAAGTTCACTGAATTCCAGATCTCGATTGGGTCCTTCTATAGCCTTTAAAAGTCTTTCTTTTCTAACATCAACTTGAGAAGAGCTTTGACCAACCTGAATAGGCTCTTTAGACTTTGCTTTAGCAATCCTAGCCTCAATTTCGCCCTTACTCTTGGTGACAGGCATGAGTAGGGTAGTTGGTAATTCTAGCCTTATTTTTTCAGGTAGACAGGGAAATGGTATGTTGAGCTTCCCCATGATGGCCCCCAAAGCAACAGAATTCTGCATTTGGAGATGCTTGTGACAGTCCACCAGGGTCTGGATATCTGATTGTTGACTCTTGAATAGAGAAGTCAAGGCTTGAACTTGAGCATTGAGGGAGGTATTTGAGGTCTGCAAGTCTGAAACTTGTTATTGAAGAGATTGGATTTGAAGATTTGCTGAGGTTGAGACGGGCTGATGAGAACTTGTTAATTTTAAGGAGCCAAAAGTTGCTTCCACAGCTTGTTTGATGCCATCCATAAGCAATGCAGAAGGCTCATATCTGGTCTGGTGAAGCTAGTCCAACTTGATCTTGGTATCATTTGAATTTGTGATTTGTTGTTGAACCACTTCATGAAGAGCAATGAAGGATTGTTTGAGATTTTTGACCTCCTTTTCAATAGTAGTCAGATCCATCCTTGCCATTTGATCAGCAAAATACTTGAACTTAGAAGTGATCTTGACTTGTGATGGTATGACCTCATTCATCTTCTCTTTCACTAGTTTCCTGATTTTGTCTTCATGACCAATTACCTTGAGTTCTAGTGTTTTTCTAAAGAGATAGAAAGCTTTGAGTTGAGCCTTTGAAACTTCATTAATTGCATCATAAACTTCACCGGGTTTTAGTGATTTAGCATTGCTGCCCAAAATAGTCAGATAATCTTCCTGAACTTAGCTAAAACACCCTCCATTTCCAGATTATAGTCCTTGTTCAGCCAAGCATCACAGTTGCCATCATGTTCAGCTTCATTAACATTTTTTTCTTGTTGTTCTTGGACATCTGTTTGATAGGAGAGCATAATGGCTTAATAGTCCTGGTTAGACATATCTGATGTCAGTAACTATTGAGAAATTTGTGCAAGTCCTACAAGCTGATCCACCCCGAAATCTTCAAGATTTGATTGAGGTGCAGCCTCTTGTATCCAGGTGGAGATAAGGTGTGGTTGTTGAGGTTATGAGGTTGATGGTTGTTGTGAAGGATCAGAACCACCTGTGATAGAAGTCACAGTTTGACTCATAGTAGGTACTGTGGTTATGACAAGTTGTTGTTCCACACTAGTTGTGGAAACCTCCAATTGAATTGGAGAGGATTTGACTGGGTTACTGTCATGTGCACCAGTCTCAAACCCTTATGTGTTTGACCACATTGTCACTTGAATGTGCTATTCTTTCCTCCTCTATGACAGGATCATTGGCAATTATACTCCTACCATATATTCCTAAAGCAATTTCTTCTTGGGTTTTGAGGGGAGTTGTTCCTGGAACAAGGACCTCCAATTGAACTGGAGAGGATTTAGATAGCTCCCCCTCAGGAGTACTACCCTCAAACCTAACAGCCTGTGAGGGTTGATTTGCACATGAAGGTGCATTTGTAACATCCATGGGGTCTTCAGTAAAAACTGATGAATCTCCCATAGTTTTGATGGTATCATCAAGGTCTACCCCAGCTAGTAGCCTCTCACCATCTAAATTTAGTGTGTGGGTGGTGAGAAAGGTTTTTTGAACCAAGTCACTTGATTGGGGTGACACTTGAGAGTTTGATTCAAGTATTTCAGTATTAGGAGAAGAAATATTAGAAGTAAGATTTTGAGATTCAGAGTTGAGTGTTGGCAGCTCCCGTGAATAGATGAAGGAGCTTTAAGGGATGTGCTTTCCTTGTGTGTGCCATCCTTATTTCTTCTACCATACACTTGAATTTGTTCAAGTGTTGGCTGTGCAGACTCTTTACAGGGTGCATTGGGGAGAATGCTCTTTTCATTACAAACACCCTGTTGAGAGGATGTCTGTAGAATCTGTTTATGCCCCATTTTTACAACTGCATCCTTTTGGGAGAATACAAAAGTGGTTTGAGTGGTTAGCTCAGTTTTCTTTGCCTTCTTTGTTTTTCAGACCAAAGGTGGCTCAGTTAGTGTTTGATCCTTACCATTCTCATTCATCACTGTAAGTGTTATCTCCTTTCTCTTCTTTTTACTCACTTCATCTTTTTGAGAAGATGAAGTGGTTGGTTTCCTAGCTGCTAATGGTTTTGAAGGAATGGTCTCAGCTTGGGAAGGCCCCTGTTGGTTTTCCTGTATTTGAACTTCTACAGGTTCAGGGACTATAGTTGTACTAGGTTGAGCATTTGATGTCATATCAGGTATAGGGTAAGGGTAAGTCCTGAACCTCTCCAACATAAATGGAGTGATTCTCAAACTTATATTTACCTTATTCTTTGTAGTAAGTGAGCCAAATATAATTTTGGACACTTGCTTACAATTGCCTATCTTAGTGTGGTATATACCATTCAACAAATGTATGTCTGTTACCTTATGATTTAAGGTAGACATTATAAATCTAGGGAAGAAAATTTCCTTACTTCTAGTAGAGAGGGGTATTGTCAGCCTGGGTGCAAGTTCTTCCAGGATCAATAGACCAACATTCAAGTATCTGTTATGGGCTATTGAGAACACCAGCTTCTGCACCACACTTAAAATGTTGTCATACCCTGTCTTCCTGCATATGAAGGCCCTCACTATAGAATCAAACCCAAAGGACCACTCCTTCATTAAGTTTATTCTGTTCAAGCTTGCCAAATTGATTCTTCCACCATAGTTGATGAAGTCCATAAACTCAATTAGTTCATCATGGGTTAGCACCTCCACTAGATTTGCAGTTGGAAGACCCAAGGCTACATTCACATCTTGTTCATTGAATTCTAACTGTTGGCCCCCAATTGAGCATGTCACCACCAATGACACAGAGTTTTCATGCATAACAGTTCTCACTACCGATGTTGTCCAGAATTTATGCAAAACATCCAGGTACAGGACTGGGTTAGCTGCTAAGGTACCTGTAATATAGGACTCAGACAAAAATTTCACAAACCCCTTGAAACTGTCAGGGGCTTGGTTAGCATCAGTGAAAGCTAAGTAGTTGGTTCCTTTCTCCAGGATTACAACTCTAACATTGTTGAGTGCCATTGTAGTTGAGTAAAATTGAAAGGGTAAGAAAAATTAGTGAGAACGAGTTTGAAATGAGAGAGAAATCGGTTTTGAATTGAAAAAGCTAGCTCACTTAGAGTTCTCGAAGGCGTATGTATATGTATTAAAATGACTGGGTATTTATAGTAAAAGCAAATATCTTATCGAGAAGTCAAAAATAGACGTTTGGAGTATACTTATCGAGAAGTTAATTTAAAAAGAATTACATATCGAGAAGTCATTTTAATTTACTCTTTTAGAGAACTAAAAATTAACTTATCGAGATGTCAAATAAATACCTAGTTTGTCCAAAATGGACTGAATTGTTTCCAATTTTTATTTGAATAAATCAAACTAAAAATTTTCAGAATAATTTTGTTAAAAGTATTTTACCAAAATAATTTATTGGAGTTCTGAGTAATCTATAAGTTTAATAATTATATTTGTAGAGAACTCTGTGAATTAACACTATTAGAGAACTCTATAAAGGTTTATCGATAAGTCATAATAAAGCTTATCGAGAAGTCACTCGAGAAGTCTAGAAAATTGTCTTATCGATAACTCACTCGAGAAGTCTTAAAATGACTTGTCGATAAGTCAATTAGACTTATCGAGAACTCAGTTCCCTATATAATAATGATCACTTTGATTCTATCTTGTGTTTATTTTATATATTGAAAATGTAAATTAACATTTTGACAATTTTCTTAGAATTGATAAATTCCAAGCTAAATTTTTATTTTTGAAGAATAAATATGCAGAGATTTCTGAAATATTTATAATTCATATTTCAGTGAAGTTCTAATAAAATCAAACTAATTCTGATTTACTGGAAATTAATCTGCTGCAACACATTAGCTGAGTTCTTGCCTTAGGATGAAGAGTTTAACATTCCAATTTCACCTACAAGTCTAGTGAAAGTTGTTTCATCTAAAGGTTTAGCAAAAATGTAAGCTAATTGTTTTTCTATTTAAACAAAAATGAGCTCAATGGTATCATTTATAGCATATTCTTTAATAAAATGGTACCTTACATCAATGTGCTTTCTCCTAGAGTGATTAACTGGATTAGCCACAATAGATATAGCACTAGTATTGTCACACATATTTGGAATTTTGTGTAACACTAGGCCATAGTCCATTAGCTGATTTCTAATCCAAAGCACTTGAGCACAACAACTTCCAGTATCTATATATTCTGCTTCAGCTGTAGAAGTTGACACAAATTGTTATTTCTTACTATGCTAGGATACAAGTCTTTGTCCAAGAAACTGACAGCTCCTACTAGTACTCTTTCTGTCCACCCTGCATCCAGCAAAATCTGCATATGTGTATCCAACAGCTTCAAAACCATTTCCCTTAGGATACCATAATCCCAAGTTAGGAGTCCCCTTAAAGTATCTGAAAATTCTCTTAACAGCCATCAAATGTGATTCTTTTGGATTGGCTTGAAATCTTGCACACAGACATGTTGCAAACATGATGTCTGGTCTACTTACAGTTAAGTAAAGCAATGATCCAATCATTCCTCTATAGCTTGAAATATCTACACTTTTGCCTTTTCAATCTTCATCCTACTTTGTTGTTGTAGACATAGCTGTAGAAGCAGGTGAACAATCAACCATACCAAACTTCTTCAATAAATCTTTGACATACTTAGTTTAGATGATGAAGGTCCCATCACTTCTTTGACTAACTTGAAGTCCAAGAAAGTAACTTAATTCCCCTATATGCTCATTTCATATTCACTTTGCATAAGCTTAGAAAATCTTTGGTAAAGCTTTTCATTAGTAGAACCAAAGATAATATCATCCACATAGATCTGAACTAGGATCATATCAACACCATGCTTTTTATAGAAGAGAGTCTTGTCTATGGTACCTCTAGCAAAACCATGTTTAAGTAAGAATTCTGACAATGTATCATACCAAGCTCTAGGTACCTGCTTTAGTCCATATAGAGCCTTGAGCAACTTGTACACAAAATTTAGGAAGGCACTATTAACATCCATTTGATACACTTTAAAATTTGAATGTGAAACAAATGCTACAAAAAATCTTATTGCTTCAAGTCTTGCAACCGGAGCAAAAGTTTCATCATAATCAATTCCTTCTTCCTGTGAGTAGCCTTTTACAATCAATCTTGCTTTGTTTCTGCTAACTATACCATTTTCATCCATCTTGTTCCTGATCACCCATTTTGTTCCACTTACACTTCTGTTCTTTGGTGCAGGAACTAACTCCCAAATTTTGTTTCTTTCAAACTGATTCAGCTTTTCTTGCATGGCAGATATCCAATCAGGATCTATTTGAGCTTTTTCAGTTTCTTGGACTCTACTTGAGACATAAAGCATGAATGTAGGCACTCATTAAAAGTTGCCCTTCTAGTCCTTACACCGGCATTTGGATAACCAATTATTGCATTTAGATTATGACTTCTATCCCATTTTTTGCTGTGAGTTTGTTGCCTGGTGCCTTCATCATTTTCTTCATTATTGGTATGATTTGTAGATCCTTCTTCTCTTTCTCCCCCTGAATTTGTGCTACCAAAATCAGGTGTTGAGATGAGCTTCCATTTCCATGATTTTTCTATTCAGTAGACTCTTCATTCATCAATTGTTGTGCATTGACTTCACTTCATCAGAATCACTATTAATGTTGAGATTTTCAAATGCAAGGACCTCATCTTCATTATCATCAAGGCATTTCAATCCTAGATACTTGTTATCATCAAAAGTCACATATGTGATCTCCATAATTTTCTTTTGATCAATTACATAAACCTTGTAGGCAGTTCTCTCCAATGAATATCCCAGAAAAGTTGCTTCAAAATCCTTTACATCAAATTTTCCCACATATTCAGAGTTGTCTTTTAAAATATAATACTTGCTTCCAAACACATGAAGATGCTTTACAGTAGGTTTTCTTTTAGACATGATTGAGTAATGTGATTTTCCATGTATCTTATTAATGAGATATCTGTTTTGAGTGTACCATGCAGTGTTAACAGCTTCTTCCCAAAAACTAGTTGGCAACTTGGCATCTTGCAACATTGTCCTTATAGCTTGTACTAATGTTCTGTTCTTTCTCTCAACTACCCCATTTGGTTGAGGTGTTCTAGCAGCAGAAAATTCTTGGACAATGCCTTTGTTTTTGCAGAATTCACTCAATGTTGTATTTCCGAATTCTTTCCCATTATCACTTTACAATCTCTTCACACAGTTTTGATCTTTAGCTTGCTTTTCTATCTTCTTTATGTGCTCAATTATAATGTATGGAGTTTCATCTTTAGAGTTCATGAACTCTACCCAAGTATATTTTGAGAAATCATCCACCATCACAAGTGCATATCTATTCCTTGAAATTGATAAGACATTTACATGCCCAAACAAGTCCATGTGAATAAGTTGCAATGGTGCACTTATGGAATTCACAATTTTTGACTTGTGACTTGATCTTTTCATTTTTCCTTTCTGACAGGCTTCACAGACTTCAATTTGAGCAAACTCCAACTTTGGCTTATCTTCCACTAACTCTTTCTTGACCAGAGTGTTGATTGCCTTGTAGTTTATATGTGAGAGTTTCTTATTCCATAACTTGCTTTGCTCTATGAATGCCTTGGTGTAGAAGCAACAAATTCCATGCTCATTTGTTGAATCCAAGTAAATAAGCTTCCTTTCCTTGCTCCTTTTAGAGCAACTTCATTGGTTTTCTTGCTGATGAAGATGCATTCTTCTTTGTCAAATAGAACTTCAAAACCTTTGTCTGCAAACTGGCTGACACTGAGAAGTTTTACTTCAAGACCAGCTACCAATGCTACATCATCTATGATAACATTTCCAGATATAATTTTGCCATATCCCATTGTGAATCCTTGTTATTGTCTCCAAAGGTCACCAAAGGGCCAGCTTTCCCCTCAAATTGTGATAGCAGAGCCTTATCACCTGTCATATGCCTAGAGCATCCACTGTCTATGATCTATATGACCTTCTTCATTTTTCCCTGCACACAATGAGTTTTAAGTGTGTTTAGCAACCCAAGCAGTGTTGAGTATGTTCTTCTTGTTAACTGATTTAGCAGAAGTAGAGTTAGAAGTCTCAGAAAGAATAGTGTTCATAGATGTTTGTGCATTCTCCCTTGCAGATGTAGATCCAATATTAACTTCTTTAAGATCAACTATTATCTTGTGAAAACTCTTCATTACTTTTAAATTACAAGGAATGCAGTCAAACTTATCATAGAATAAATAGGGATCATCTGCCTTGGCTTCATTATACTTGCAGGCTCCCTCAACTGGATTGCTAACCATCTTTTTACAAAGATAGGTTAGGTGATTTAGAGAGCCACACTTTTCACATTTCTTTCTTGGAGCATCTGCAACATAAGAAAAGTTGTTGCTTTTATTTATTCCAATTTTCCCATTCCTATTTTTCTTCTTCTTTCTTGCATCTTCAGTTTTTATTTATTTGACTGGTGTCTTGAAGTCTTGATTATCCATGAGCTTCATTTTAACTTTAGTAACATGAGAGCTTTCTTCACTTGTCTTTGCAACATCTTCATCTGCTAGCTCATGTTTGATTATTAACTCATTTTCACTGAAGTTAATTTCTCCATCCAACACAGGTGACTTTACTTTTCTCAGAATTACTGGGACATCTTCACTAGCAATGCTCTTGTCTTTGTAATCTGCAACTTTCTTTTTGCTATTCAAGGCCTCATAATCAAATCCAATGGCTATGTTAGCACATGGTTTATTTTTCTCATGATATAATCCAACCAACTCAGATGTATTCTTGAAGGACTTTAATTTAACTTCATTTTTCTCTAGCTTCTCCCTTAACACATCTTCAATCTCATTTGCACACTTGAGCTTATTTTTCAAGTAGAAAATTTCTTGTTTCACAGCTTCAAGCTCTACCATCAACAATTCAGCTTCTTGTTTCTCATTTTCAAGCTTCTCATTTAATTTTTTCAGTCTGCTAACTTCTTCATTAGAAGCAACCATACTTGTATGAATGTGAAACATTTCTATGCTCATCTTTTCAACAGTTTCCTTATATTGATTCAGATTTAAATCAATTGTGGTAAGAGTTGGTACCTGTGTTTTAGATGAGGATGACTCTCCTTGCTCCAAGGCCATTAATGCCTATATCCAACTTCATCATTATCAGAATTATCCCAACTCTTTCCCTCTGCAAAGCTTTGTTTTGTTGTTTCTTCAGAAGAGCTTCATACTTTCCTTCAAATTCAAGATAAGCTTTTTCTTTCTTTGCTTTCTTGGGTTTCCTGCATTTTGTAGCAAAATGGCCTAACTCATCACTGTTAAAGCACCTTATCTTTGATCTATCAATAGATCCAATTTTGTAACCATTTTTGCTATTAGATGTGGAATTCACTTTTCCTTTCCAGCTGTTGTCTTTGTTGAATGATTGTCCTTTACCCTTGAAGAATCTTGGCTTCTTTACCCTAATATTAGAGAACATTCTTGCCAAGTAGGCCATTGATTGATATAGTTCATCCAAGGTGTAGAACTCATCTTCTTCCAATTATAGTATGACTTGTTCTTGTGAATTATTGTTTCTTTGCTCACTTGTTGAGGCAACTGGAGTCTAAAATCTTGGTTCACCATTAGAGGTCTGGCTTTTATTGACAATTAGAGCACTTGAACCATTTACAACATGCCCTTGAACAACTTTTAATGATTTTCTTTGAATCATTTCTAGTTCATATATTTTCAAGATTTCATATAGAACTTCCAGATTTATTCTGCTCAAGTCTCTCCCTTCTCTGATTACTGAGATTTTCCATTCCAGATGATCAGGGAGAGTGAGCAAAAACTTCAAGTTCACTTCTTCCGCTTCATAATATTTATCATGTAGCTGCAAGTCATTTATCAGCTTGTTAAACCTTTCAAACACATCAGTAATGCTTTCCTTTGGCTTAGTCATGAAACCCTCATACTGTGAAATTTAGTATCCTTCTTTGATTTGACCTAACTTCCTTAGTTCCTTCACACAGTATCTCTATCTTTTCCCAGATTTGTTTAGCAGTATCATAATTGACAATGTTGTTGTACATTACATTGTCTAGTGACTCTATCAAGATCAGCTGCAAGCCACTATCTATGGAAACTTTCTCTTTCTCAGGCTCACTGTATTCTAAAGGATCTTTAGGAGCATAATGAGCTGTGATGACCATATCTCCATATGTAGTTTCCTCAACTCTAACCATAGGAGTGAAGAGCCCATTCTTGTGGATCTTAATGTATAGAGGATTTGTTACGACCGGTATTTTTAAACCCTATCTATATATAATTGTGTGTTTATAATTAAAATTAAAATTGTATGGAATTATAAATGTGGATGATCTATATGACTGAGTGCCTATAAACTAATTGTTTAATATATTAGTTTATATAAAAAAAAATTGAAAAGAAAATCTTATCATTTAGTATTTTTAAATGATAATCAAAAGTACTTCATTTTATATGAAAAATCTATTTTAAAAATATTTTAACAATAAAATTTCAAATTTTATATCATTAAATTTCTAAAATCATAAGCTATTTTATGATATTTATTTTATGATTTACAGAGGTGCATTTATATTTATAAAAATTATTTTATATAAATTAGTTGATTTTTAAATTGCAAATTACTTAGTTTCCCATGCATGCAAATACCCTCTAATTCAATTTAAAAGGGCATCAGAGACAATTCATACCCCACTAACCTTCTTCTATCCACCAAAAGACTAAACTACCCTTACATGCACTTTTGCTTGGTTATTGGAGAAGGGCACTTTAGTACATTCCAAATTCCACTATTGAATTAGTGCATGATGAACCATAAAGAGAGGAGTTAACCCAAAACCATATTCCACTCAAGCTTATCATTTTCACTCTCAAATTTTCCCTCTTCCCTCTCTCTTTTTCTTCATTCGGCCGAAGCCCCTTCCCCCATTCCCTTCAATTTTTCTTCATCAAATCCTTGTCATTCTAGTGTAATTCCATTAACCATTCATATAATATACACTTTACAAGAAGTTTCATGCTTAGGAGATGAAGTTCAATGCTTGTATGTCTTGATTTTATGTGATCTCCAAAGAGAAACTCTTAATTCATGTGGATTAAAGAGTTCTCTATGAGATATACTTTTTATGTGCATCAACTAAGTGTTTCCATGAATAAAACTCTTTTAAAACCTTTGCATGCTACTGATATTTAGTTGTAAAGTCATATTCTACTTTGCATGTTAGAGATAGGGCATTATTTTCAAGTATAATCATGTTATATATGCTCTTCTTTTCGAAAATGTACATGCATGCTTAGTTTGTGTTAAATTTGACTTTATAGGTGCTTAAAACGAATTATTTCCTTGATATTATGCTTGATCTTAGTTGTTAAAAGGTAGTGTGCATGATCTTTTGAAGTAGTTAAGTATTTTAAGTCAAATTTATGAGCTAATAACCCTCTTGTTTAGTCGAACTTGATTTAGTGATCATCTTGAGTTGCATGTGAAGTTTTATTTTACATATTGGTACTCTAGGGCATGGATGATCTCCATTATTGGTTAAGGCCTTAGTTTAGAGTCTTATAGTAGTAAATTTTCCTTGGTTGAGATTTAATTCGTGGTTTTAAAGTGGGAGTTAAGGTGGAAAGGCTAGGATAGAATCCTGGAATTTTTTCCAGATTTGCATGTGAGTTTTGTGTTGATTTTGAAAGGGAATTTCTTAGGAATTGTTAGGCCCAAGCCACGGGGAGTTAAGAATTTGGGTATAATTAAGTGTAGAAATCACAAATTAGAGAAACCCAACCATTTAGTGAGGTGCACACACCAAAATTTAGAATCTGTCCAGCAGGGGACAGTTTTGTTGCAACTTAGAAATGAGGAGTTTTGACCATGTCATGGGTAGGACCTCACTAGGCCTTGGTTAGCATATTTCCAGCCATATTTCATAGGAATTGAGTTAGAATCATGTGTCATAAGTTAGTGCAAAACAGGACACTTTTCTCTCCAGAAAACAGGGAAACATTGGACTTTAAGCTTAGGCCCAGGTAGGCCCAAGCTAGGCCCTTGAGCCACACCAAGTTTGAGAGTTGCCTTATGGTCAGAAGAGTCTAGTGTAGAAGTTTGAGAGGTAAACTTGAAGTGTAAGGGTGTCAATTGTACTCATAAACCCATTGATGTCACCCTGAAATCACTTAATCATTAGTTTCAGGGCACTTATGAGTGAGGCATAGGTTGACCACCATAGTTGTAAGATAGTATGAGGTCAGTAGAGTGTAACACCTAAGTCAGGATCCATAAGAACTTGATGGTTTAGAAAAGGCACTTCGAGTTATGAGGACGATATTAAGAATTTTGGCTAGTTTAGCATAACTAAGTGACTTGAGTAAGTGGAGTGAGATCATCCAAGCCTAGTGATGCAATATAGTGTGTATGGATATATTATTATGTACTTAAATGTGCTATGTGAACATGAGTGGCTATGTGAACTATTATGCTTATAAGGTAATTATAAGCGTTTATGTGTATATAGGCCTAAGTGTCAATGTGTGTAATTTCGGTTTATAATTAGGTTGAGTTAGTGAGTATATATTATAATGAGGATATTGTTATTTTGTGTAGGTTCTCGAGACGAGGGTAAACTTGCCATTAAAGTCGAGTGAAGCTCCAGTTGCTCCCACCTGCCAGTCAAGTCAAGCCTTTCTCAAGGCAAGTGTTTCAACCTACCTTTTTGTTTATATTGCAAGATAGTGTTAGCCCAGCTTTTATATATGATGCGAGTATTCTAATTCACCTTGATATACATGATCCAAATGATTTCAAATATATCTTTCGTATTATATGCAAATGCCATGAACCCTCAAGTACCTATTGCAAGTAGTTTAACTTTGCTTGGAGATTTCTATGCAAGTAATTCAAAAGTCATACCATGCTAATATACCAAGTAATTTTGATGTGGAACCCTATGCAAGTTATACTCAGTAACCTTATCTTGATACCTAAAAGTCATCTATCCCTTAGAAGTCATTTATGATTGCTTGATAACCCTATTCTTACCCCTAAAACATGATACCCTTTTATCCTTTGAACTGATGCTCACCTTCTTTATATTTCAATACCTATGTCTTATCTGGAACCATTACCTTGAACCTAGTATGACTTAGTTCCTTCATACTATCTGATAACCCTGCTAAATCTCATTGTCAAATTCCTTGTGAATAGAAACCTTGAAATTCCATTGATAAAGTATAGTCTAGTTGATCATGGCCTTGAAATTTAGTGGACTTATTCCCTGTGCTTCAAAGTTGATCTAGAACTCTTGATAAAGATGATCACTGTCTAAGAAATTAAATGTCACTTGGCATCAGTTTTTTAAAATAAAAAGTTAAAATTTGGATTTCCAGTCCCAAAGGGGGACAAATATTTTCTTTAGATAGTGGATCTGGACTGAGACGTAAGTCCTTTCCGCTCTTAATTTGTAGGCTTAAAAGTTTCCTAGGGATCCCATTAATTTTCTAGAACCCAACGAGGTTCGGGATTACTTCGCGGCTGATCACCGGCTGTAATCTGTAGCGTCATAAAATGGTTTTTGATAAGGAAATGGTTTTGAATGGTTTTATTACAATAAAAGATGCCATCATCCTGAAAGTCTATCTCTTGATACAATATTGTTGAATATTTCAATTCCATTGTTAATGTATTATTCTTGTTTTTGTATATTATAGCGCTTGTTGAGAATTTTGGCTCACTACTTGCTTACCCTGATACTACAGCTAGCAGATATGGTTAGATTCAAGCAGACAGTGCGTAAGACTTGTGATGCCGATTCGTATGTTCGAGCTCAGGTAGTTAGTGAATTTGTGTGTGAGGACTCGATATTGGAATCAGGTTGTAATAGTTAATAGTGTTGGGCTGTTCCAAACCCTAAACTGTAAAGATCTTGGATTCAGATGTATTTACTTCCTTTTGTTAACTAATATAATTACTCGTATATTGTCTTTTGTAAATGTTTGGGGCGTGATAGGTTTTGGTATCAGAGCTACGGTTTACAGTCCCTGGATAGCCTAAATAGGTTATATATGTATATAGGTTTATAGAATATTATACGAGAGTGTAGGTATAGGATATTTGAGTCATTCACTACTAATTCTCTTATATATATATGCATTGTTTGGTAGCAAAGGGCGCATTCCTCGTCATCTTCTGAACCATCTGACACAATTATTTTCTCTGTGTATGCTGAGTTGAGGCGTGAGTTTAACAGGCTTCAGGGCAAGTACGATCGAATGTTAGAGCGATTGAAGAACATGTATTCGGACAGCCGGAATTATGGAGGAAAGCCTAAGGAGCAGATGACTGCGAGACTTGCGACCTTGGTTTAGTACGTTAACACTAAGCTTGATGAGATGCCATCGCACCGAGACCGTACCAGCCAGTATACTATCCAAATATTTGCGGATGATCTCTAGTGTATTGTGAAGACGCTTCATGAAGAGAAGACTACCGGACCCCGTTCTGATGGAGCGGACCCTTAGTTCTTTCCATTATTTATGTTTCATGTTATTGTATTGTTGGACTTTGTAGAATTCCATGTTGTTTCCTTTAATTAAGCATGTTATCCCTAGATTCAGACTCTATTCCAATCTTGATGTACCTCGACCCTAATTTTGATAATTATGCACTATCGTTCTATTTGCTTTTAATTGTTCTTATGCATTTATATGCACCGCCCTTATTGTTTAATTTGAAACCCGATTGAATGAATATAATGACTTTTGACACCATAACCATGAAATTTTCAGTATTGTTCATACATGTTTTGATATAACTTTTATTTCAGGATCATGCCACCTAAAAAGAAGAACCCGACAACAACTTCTACCACAGATCCTAATATTCTTCGACTTCTGGATAACCTTACAACAATAAACAAACGCTATAGCTCAACAAAAACTAACTCTTCAACAATAATTCGAAAATTAAGATAACCGTGAACCACACCAACCACCTGATCCACCAGTACCACCTCAACAAATTGTTAATTTCAAAGCTTTTAGAATATGAATCCACCTGTATTTCATGATACCATTGATCCGATAATAGCTAATACATGGATTAGGGAAATGGAAAGAGCTTTTGAATTGGTCCAATTAGGAGAAGATCAGAAGACGCCATATGCTACTTATTTTCGGAAAGGGGAAGTCATCTATTGGTGGGATTCAGTGAAAGCTATGGAGACAAATCAACCAGTTTCTTGGGAAAAGTTTAAGAGGTTATTCCAGGAAAAGTATTACCCTAAGTATATGCAGAATCAGATGGAGCTTAAATTTCTTGAATTGAAGCAAGGAAGTATGTCTGTATTGGAGTACGAGAAGAAGTTTACGGAGCTGTCAAGGTTTGTGACGAAGTATACCAACACCGAGGAAGAGAAAGCAAAGAGATTCCAACAAGGATTAGAGACTTGGATCAGAGATAGAGTGGCTATGTTTGAGCTTGATACTTATGCTAGAGTAGTATAGAAGGCTGCTCTGATTGAAAGTAATGGGATACAGTCAAGGAAAGAAAAGGATAACAAGAAGAGAAAGGTTCCATTTTATGGAGAGAACTCTGAAGCCAGAAGCTCACAAGACAGGAGTGTGAAAAGGATTGGATTCCACAAAGGCGGAAATTTTTAGAAGAAGGGAAATTTGAACAAGAGACAAGATTCTAAGGGGGACAACCAGTCAAGCCAAGGACAAGTTGGAGAAAATAGATTTCAGAGACCAGAGTGCAAGCATTGTGGAAAAAGACATCCAGGAGTGTGTAATAAGTTGAATATGACATGCTATAGTTACATGCTATAAGTATGGAAAGACCGGACATATAGCTAGGGAATTCAAGTCAACCGGACCAGTCAAGGCTTTGATGAACGTGGAAAGTACTAGTGCAAACATGCCAGCTGAGGTATTGGCATTACCTCCACCATCTACCGCACACCGCAAGCGACAACAAGGACATTTGATTTAAAGATGAAGGACGCTGTTCAGAATTCTGAGGTGATAGTAGGTAAACTTTTAATGAATAATGTTGAAGCTAAGGTATTGATTGATTCTGGAGCTACTAGATCTTTTATATCAGAAACTTTCGTTGATAAACTTAAATGTGATAAAATGACCCTGAACGAGGTAATAGATGTGGTAATTGTGAACCAAGAGAAGATTCATATGAGTCAATTCTGTCCTAAGTGTGAGATTGATATTTCGGGGCATAAATTTTCAGCAGACTTGATACTTTTCAAGTTAGGGGAGTTTGACATAATCTTAGGCATGGATTGGTTAGGGAAGTATAACGCCTAGATAGATTGTAAATCTAAGAAAGTATATTTAAAGACAGAGATTGGAGAAAAAGTGGTATTTAAGGGTCAGAGGCAAGAGCGACTGTTTCTTACAATCGTCCAGGCTAAGAAATTGCTTAGGAGAGTTACGAATCATTCCTAGCCTATGTTGTGGATTTAGCAAGAGAGAGCCTCCGCATGGAAGATATCCCCGTAGTCAACAAATTTCCAGATGTGTTTCCAGATGAACTACCAGGTTTACCGCCTGATCGACAGATTGAGTTTGAGATCAACCTTGCTCTAGGCACGAAACCAGTTTCGAAGGCACCTTATAGAATATCACCAGCAGAAATGAAAGAGTTGGCGAACCAGCTATAGGAATTGTTGGACAAAGGAGTGGTATGGCCAAGTACGTCACCATGTAGAACATATTCTATTTGTAAAGAAGAAGGATGGAAGCATGAGGTTATGTATAGACTATCGGGAGTTGAATAAGATCATGATTAAGAACCATTACCCGCTACCAAGGATAGATGATTTATTTGATCAGCTGAAAGGAGCTAAGTATTTTTCCAAGATTGATTTAAGATCATGATACCATCAATTGAAGATCAAATAAGACGATATCCCGAAGACAACATTCAGAACAAGATACGGACATTATGAATTCTTAGTAATGCATTTTGGGTTGACTAATGCTCCTAAGCATTTATGGATCTGATGAACCGGGTATTTAAAAAGTATTTGGACAAGTTTGTAGTGGTATTCATTGATGATATTCTTATATATTCAAAGTCAGAAGAAGAACATATGCAACATCTATGATTAGTATTGGAGATACTCCGACAACAGAAGTTGTATAACAAGTTTTCTAAGTGTGAGTTCTGGTTAAAGGAAGTTCAATTTTTGGGACAAGTTATTGGAAATGAAGGAGTCAAAGTGGATCCGGTAAAGATTGAGGCAATTATGAGTTAGGAGAGACCAAAGACACCTACAGAAGTGCGAAGTTTTCTAGGTTTGGCGGGGTATTATAGAAGGTTTGTTAAAGATTTCTCGAAAATCGCCACGCCATTGACTAAGTTGACTAGGAAGAATCAGAAATTTAGATGGAATGCAGAATGTGAAGATAGTTTTCAAGAATTGAAACAGAGATTAGTTATAGCTCTGGTACTAGTATTACCAGATGATCAAGGAGACTTTGTGATTTTCAGTGATGCTTCACATAAGGGCCTGGGTTGCGTGCTAATGCAACACAACAAGGTGATTGTGTATGCGTCAAGACAGTTAAAACCACATGAATTGAAGTATCCTACACATGACTTGGAATTAGAAGCTATAGTATTTGCACTTCAGATTTGGAGACATTACCTTTACGGAGAAAGGTGCGAGATCTACACGGATCACAAGAGTTTGAAGTATATTTTCACTCAGAAGGAGCTCAATATGAGGCAAATGAGATGGTCGGAATTAATTAAGGACTATGATTGCTCGATAAATTATCATCCGGGAAAGGCAAATGTGGTAGCTGATGCTTTGAGTAGGAAAGAGAGGTTAAATATGGCAGCGGCATCAAAGGAATTATCTGGAGAAATCAGGAGATTTGAATTAGAACTGTGTGTTTGTGAAAAAGCTGGGGAGATTTGTCATAGTATGACTTTTCAGCCATCATTGTTGGAAAAGATAAAGAAATGTTAGGAAGAAGTGATGAAACAGGAGAATAATCAACTGACCGGAGAAGAGATTTGTACTCAAAGGGATGAACAAGGTATATTAAGGTTTTCCTCAAGAATTTGGATTCCTCATGTGACTAAATTGAAGAATGAGATATTGCAAGAAGCTCATAATTTTAGATTTTCAATCCATTCGGGAAGCACCAAGATGTACCAGGACTTGAAGCAGAATTTTTGGTGGCCAAATATGAAGCGAGAAGTAGCAGAATAGGTTGCGAGGTTCTATATTTGTCAGAAAGTGAAGGCAGAACATCAAAGACCAAGTGGATTAATTCAGCCTTTAAATATTCCAGAATGGAAGTGGGAAAACATTGCCATGGACTTTATAGTAGGATTACCATGAACGAAATCCGGACATGACGCTATATGGGTTATAGTTGATCGCCTTATGAAGTCGGCACATTTTCTTCCGATTAACGAGAGGTCCTCATTGGACAGATTGGTCCACCTGTATGTGCATCAAATCGTATTACGACATGGTGTACCTGTATCAATAGTTTCGGACAAAGATCCATGATTTAACTCGAGATTCTGGAAGCAATTTCAAGAAAGTCTTGGCACCAAGTTGAATATGAGTACGGCATATAATCCGTAGACTGATGGTCAAAGCGAGAGGAAAATTCAAACAATTGAAGCATGTTGCGTAGCTGTACGATTGATTTTGTGGGAAATTGGGACGACCACCTGCCATTGGTAGAATTCTCCTATAACAACAGCTATCACACTAGTATTGGCATGCCACCATACGAAGCTTTATACGGACGGAAATGCAGATCACCAACCAGCTGGGATGAAGTGAGAGAAAGATTTTAGGCCCAGAATTGGTGCAACAAATGCATGAGACAGTCAAATTGATTCAGAAGAGATTACTTGATGCTCAAGATATGCAAAGAAAGTATGCAGACCCGGCACGTAAGGATATCAGATTCCAAGTAGGTGAAGCCGTATTGCTGAAAGTATCACCGAGTAAAGGATTGTCTCGATTTGGCAAGAAAGGCAAGTTAGCACCTAGATATATTGGTCCTCTTGAAGTTTTGAGTCAAGTAGGGAAGGTGGCCAATGAATTAGCTTTGTCGCCTCGGTATCAGCATGTGCATAACGTGTTTCATGTGTCATTACTTAAGAAGTATAATCCTGATGCCAACCATGAGATAGAATATGAACCTGTAGAGATTCAGGCAGACCTGTCATTTGTGGAGCAACCTGTCAAAATTTTCGACTGGCAAGATAAGAGTCTTAGAAATAAGTTGGTCAAATTGGTAAGAGTACTTTGGAGAAATCCCAAGGTTGAAGAGTCAACGTAGGAATTTGATTCGGATATGCGTAACCGGTATCCTCACTTATTCTCCTAGATTCTGAGGACAGAATCCTTAAAGGGGGAGAGGAGGTTACGACCGATATTTTTAAACCCTATCTATATATAATTGTGTGTTTATAATTAAAATTAAAATTGTATGGAATTATAAGTGTGGATGATCTATATGACTGAGTGCCTATAAACTAAGTGTTTAATGTATTATTTATATAAAAAAAATTTGAAAAAAAAATCTTATCATTTAGTATTTTTAAATGATAATCAAAAGTACTTCATTTTATATGAAAAATCTATTTTAAAAATCTTTTAACAATAAACTTTCAAATTTTATATCATTAAATTTCTAAAATCATAAGCTATTTTATGATATTTATTTTGTGATTTATGGAGGTGCATTTATATTTATAAAAAATTGTTTTATATAAATTAGTTGATTTTTAAATTGCAAATTACTTAGTTGCCCATGCATGCAAATACCCTCCAATTCAATTTAAAAGGTCATAAGAGACAATTCATACCACACTAACCTTCTTATATCCACCAAAAGACTAAACTACCCTTGCATGCACTTTTGCTTGGTTATTGGAGAAGGGCACTTTAGTACATTTCAAATTCAACTATTGAATTAGTGCATGATGAACCATAAAGAGAGGAGTTAACCCAAAACCACACTCCAATCAAACTCATCATTTTCACTCTCAAATTTTCTCTCCTCCCTCTTTTTTTTTTCTTCATTCGGCCGAAGCCCCTTCCCCCATTCCCTTCAATTTTTCTACATCAAATCCTTGCCATTCTAGTGTAATTCCATTACCCATTCATATAATATACACTTTACAAGAAGTTACATGCTTAGGAGATGAAGTTCAATGCTTGCATGTCTTGATTTTATGTGATCTCCAAAGAGAAACTCTTAATTTATGTGGATTAAAGAGTTCTCTATGAGATATACCTTTTATGTGCATAAACTAAGTGTTTCCATGCATAAAACTCTTTTAAAACCTTTGCATGCTACTAATCTTTAGTTGTAAAGTCATATTCTACTTTGCATGTCAGATATAGGGCATTATTTTCATGTATAATTATGTTATATATGCTCTTCTTTTCAAAAATGTACATGCATGCTTAGTTTGTGTTAAATTCGACCTTATATGTGCTTAAAACAAATTCATTCCTTGATATTATGCTTGATCATAGTTTTTAAAAGGTAGTGTGCATGATCTTTTGAAGTAGTTAAGTATTTTAAGTCGAATTTATGAGCTAATAACCCTCTTGTTTAGTCGAACTTGATTTAGTGATCATCTTGAGTTGCATGTTAAGTTTTATTTTGCATGTTGGTACTATAGGGCATGGATGATCTCCATTATTGGTTGAGGTCTTAGTTTAGAGTCTTATAGTAGTAAATTTACCTTGGTTGAGATTTAATTTGTGGTTTTAAAGTGGGAGTTAAGGTGGAAAGGCTAGGATAGAATCCTAAATTTTTTTCTAGATTTGCATGTGAGTTTTGTGTTCATTTTGAATGGGCATTTCTTAGGCATTGTTAGGACCAAGCCACGGGGAGTTATGACTTGGGTTATAATTGAGTCTAGAAGTCACAAATTAGAGAAAACCAACCATTTAGTGAGGTTCATACACCAAAATTTAGAATCTGTTAGAATCTGTCCAGCAGGGGACAGTTTTGTTGCAACTTAAAAATGAGGAGTTTTGACCATGTCATGGGTAGGCCCTCACTAGGCCTTGGTTAGCCCTAGTTAGAGAGAGTGTCATAGGAGTTGTTCCGTCTATAGTTCATAGGAATTGAGTTATAATCATGTGTAATAAGTTAGTGCAAAAAAGGACACTTTTCTGTCCAGAAAATAGGGGAACATTGGACTTTAATCTTAGGCCCAGGTAGGCCCAAGCTAGGCCATTGAGACACACCAAGTTTGAGAGTTTCCTTATGGTCAGAAGAGTCTAGTGTAGTAGTTTGAGAGGTAAAATTGAATTTAAGGTTTCAATTGTACACATAAACCCATTGGTGTCACCCTGAAATCACTATAATGAGCAAAATCACTTAACCATTACTTTTAGGGCACTTATGAGTGAAACCTAGGTTGACCAAAATAGTTGTAATATTATATGAGGTCAGTGGAGTGTAAGGCTTAAGTCAGGATCCATAAGAACTTGATGGTTTAGAAAAGGCACTTCGAGTTATGAGGACGATATTAAGAGTTTTGGCTAGTTTAGCATAACTAAGTGACTTGAGTAAGTGGAGTGAGATCATCCAAGCCTAGTGATGCAATATAGTGTGTATGGATATATTATTATGTACTCAAGTGTGCTATGTGAACATGAATGGCTATGTGAACTATTATGCTTATAAGGTAATTATAAGCGTTTATGTATATATAGGTCTAAGTGCCAATGTGCGTAATTTCAGTTTATAATTAGGTTGAGTTAGTGAGTATATATTATAATGAAGGTATTATTATTTTGTGTAGGCTTTCTAGACAAGGGTAAACTTGCCATTAAAGTCGAGTGAAGCTCCAGTTGCTCCGACCTGCCAGTCAAGTCAAGCCTTTCTCAAGGCAAGTGTTTCAACCTACCTTTTTGTTTATACTGCAAGATAGTGTTAGCCCAGCTTTTATATATGATGCGAGTATTCTAATTCACCTTGATATATATGATCCAAATGGTTTCAAATCTATCTTTTATATTATATGAAAATGCCATGAACCCTCAAGTATCTATTGCAAGTAGTTTGACTTTGCTTGGAGATTTCCATGCAAGTAATTCAAAAGTCATACCATGCTAATATACCAAGTAATTGTGATGTAGAACCCTGTGCAAGTTATACTCAGTAACCTTATCTTGATACCTAAAAGTCAGCTATCCCTTAAAAGTCGTTCATGATTGCTTGATAACCCTATTCTTACCCCTAAAACATGATACCCTATTATACATTAAACTGATGCTCACCTTCTTTATATTTCAGTACCTATGCTTTATCTGGAACCATTACCTTAAACCTAGTATGACTTAGTTCCTTCATACTATCCGATAACCCTACTAAATCTCATTATCAAATTTCTTGTGAATAGAAACCTTATAATTCCCTTGATAAAGTATAGTCTAGTTGATAATGGCCTTGAAATTTAGTGGACCTATTCCCTGTGCTTCAAAGTTGATCTAGAACCCTTGATAAAGATGCTCACTGTTTAAAAAATTAACCATCAGTTGGCATCAGTTTTTAAAATAAAAAGTTAAAATTTGGATTTCCAGTCCCAAAGGGGGACAAATATTTTCTTTAGATAGTGGATCTATACTGAGATGCAAGTCCTTTTCGCTCTTAATTTGTAGGCTTAAAAGTTTCCTAGGGATCTCATTAATGTTTTAGAACCCAGTGAGGTTCGGGATTACTTCACGACTGATTACCGGCTGTAATCCGTAGCGTCATAAAATGGTTTTTGATAAGGAAATGGTTTTGAATGGTTTTATTACAATAAAAGATGCCATAATCCTGAAAGTCTATCTCTTGATACAATATTGTTGAATATTTCAATTTCGTTGTTAATGTATTATTCTTGTTTATGTATATTATAGCGCTTGTTGAGAATTTTGGCTCACTACTTGCTTACCCTGATAGTACAGCTAGCAGATATGGTTAGATTCAAGCAGACATCGCGTAAGACTTGTGATGCTGATTCGTATGTTCGAGCTCAGGTAGTTAGTGAATTTGTGTGTGAGGACTCGATATTGGAATCAGGTTGTAATAGTTAATAGTGTTGGGCTGTTCCAAACCCTAAACTGTAAAGATCTTGGATTCGGATGTATTTACTTCCTTTTGTTAACTAATATAATTACTCGTATATTGTCTTTTGTAAATATTTGGGGCATGACAGGATTGGCCATCCTGACAAACAACAACATTTTCTTCTTCCATAGAGTAGGGATTTTGATGCTACTGATTTTCTGTGTATTCATTCTTCCAAGATCTTAAATCTGTTTACTTTCAGATTTTTCTCTGATACCACGTGTTAGATAATGAATTACACACAGGGGGGTGAATGTGTTTTTGTGTTTTTCTGCTTTTCTTGAAGTGTTTATGGTTATGAACAAAGTAAATTAAATCTTGTAGTAAGATGTGTTAATACTGATATTAAACAAGTAAAAATAGTGCAAACAAATCTTTCAAAACTCACTTAATTTTATATTAAAATTAAGAATGTTTTGCTACAAATTTTTTTGTCACTTTGTTAATAAAAAGTTTAGCTTCATCCTCGATAGAATATAAGATTTTTCTTATCTAAATTTTTACCTCTAACAAAGCACCCAGTGTTTACTTTATTGAACAGTAAACACTGGTTATTACACATCATGCAATAGCATGTACTAAACCCTATTTTTAGATAATCAAATCTTTCTATTTATGGATTAGTGTATCTTTGCTAATCTTGAACGCCTGTGACTTTACTTTTCCAGTTAATCTTGGCCCTTCATATTGTGCTCTTCAAGCTGCTTTTGTAGACTTGTCAATCAAACTGATTAGATTGTTTGTTGCTTGATAATCTTGAATATTGAACTGGACTGTAATTTGTACTTTGATATTTACCTCGATATCTCCAGTTAGGCATATAGAGAACTCGACATCTCGATAAGTATATTGGGTTATCGAGATCTCTAATTACTCTATCGTTGTTTTGACTTGTAGAGGTCTCTGAGTTCTCTATAAGAGAATTTAGCTTGTCGAGATCACTCAGCTCTGTTAGGAATATGTTATGAACTTGATGATAAATTAAACAAAACACCTTAGTAGATTTAACTTAGTGAATTTTGTAGCACTTGACGGATGATCAAATATAGTCCTGACGTATGATTTAATATAGTCCCAACGGATGACTATTTGACATCCATCGGGTGAGTAGCTTATGTAATAATAAGATCTCTAGCACATTTCTGCAAACAACTTTGTGTAGATTCTGTAGGAGCATATGAGTCATGTTGACTACTAGTGGATATACAGAATAGGTTGATTAATTATAAATATGAGATATCTTGTAATTCTGTATAAATGAAATGGAGTCAAGTGACAAATAGCTACCTGACGGATGATCAACAAAGCTACCCGACGGATGATCAACAAAGCTACCCGATGGATGACAAACATGTACCCGACGGATGATCAAATTCAAATATATGTTGAGAGTGACAACACAGTCACATGCATCGAGTGTTTGCAAAAGGAATATGGCGGCCTGTTTAGCAGAGATTTGAGAACAAAGAAGCATTACCATTTCCATGCTATTGTGAAGATATTCAAAGATGCTGGAATAGAGTAGTGAAGTAGCATGGAGTTAGACTAGATATGTTTGATTTATTATCTTGTCTTGTTATCATGTAAACTTGGTGATATATATAAACCAAGTGTAGCTAGTAGAAAAAAACCTAAGCAAACACATTTTAAGGAGAGATAGAAAAAGCTGTACTTGTCAAGAATTTTTATGTAGTTTGTTTGTTCTATTTGTAAGCAGCTGTGAGCAATTCTAGCTTCACAGGGTTCTCATTCGATATATATATATATATATATATATATATATATATATATATATATCTGGTGGATACTTTCAAATCCACCAGAAAGTTTTAAAAACTTGTGTTTTTATTACTTTATGTTTTGATTTATATAACTCTTTTATTCCGCACTCTGCAAATCAAACACTCATATATTTATCGAATTAGAACTGTTTTAAAATCTTGAAAAAGTAGCCAAAATTACATTTAACCCCCCTTTAGTAATTCTTGTTGTATTGTTAGGGAATAACAATTGGTATCAGAGCATGCTCTTGAAGTACAAAGAGTGTAAAGATCATAACAAACAGCAAGATGAACAAGAAGGATGTTGGAGTCAAAATTCCATTTCCGGACAACGATAATTATCACCACTGGAAGGTGAAAATGCACCTACATCTACTTTCCTAAGATGAGGCCTATATGGATTGCATAGAGAGAGGTCCTCATGTACCAATGAGAGATGCAACTGGCAATGAACCATATGTTCCCAACCTGTAACACCCCCAAATCTGGGGTCAGGGATCCGGGTTGTCACGAGTTCAATTTCCCTTAATAACACATAATTCTTAATAAACAATCAACTACTGCGTGCTGTGACCCCACAATACACACACACCACAAGTTATAGTCTCAGAGATGAATACCAAAAATAACACGAGTCATTTAATTCCACAATTATAAGTCATTACACCTCAAAAGGGTTTCTGAATAAATTTACATATTCTTTTCCATTATTACAATTCATAAATATACATAAGTCTGATACATCAACAGTTGAAAACCTGGCATATTAGTAGTTCCTACCTCAGCTACAGCGTCATCAACGCCTATAGGAAACTGCGGAACGTTTCCTATCCATTTGCGAATTGGGAGCTTAGTCCTGTTCATTTTGTCTATCTGTTGTTGTGTGATGAAAGAAGAAAGCAAGGGTGAGCAACAAGCCCACCAAAATAATTTGTATAATGATTAACAATATATGAGCATTCTTATCATAATACTCATGAAAGTCTTGGAAAGCAGATATGAACCCAGTTTGATATCTTAACGCGACCAAGTCGCAAAATATTCAGTATATATGCATATATACTTTTTCAAAATCTTGGAAGTCCTCTTCCACGCATAATATACACCGAGTTCCAGTTTATAATTGTATAAAAATATCGTTGCAAGGTGATCTCATATATCTAACCTTGTCTCAACGTTTTTCTGAAAGTCTTTGTCATGCGTAAGATAATCATTTACTAGATATAAGTTTAAAAGATGAAGTTACAAGATACTCCAATATACTTATATCTTTTCCGAATACTACTTGAACTACCACCATTCAAGTTATAATTAGTTTCAAAAGTTCATCACATAGATGAGGCTACAAGATAAGGCTTGAATAAATTCAATCTTTGAAATATCATTCAAAAGAAATGAAGTTACGAGATACTTCATTAAGTCCCGATATATATATAAACCTATATATATATATCTCATACACTCCCTGAAAACCTCTGTCATGGAAGTATAAACAGAGTTGTCATATCCAATGAATTTGGAAAAAAGAGAATTTTGGCATAAACCCGATATCTTGCTGATCAGGCAAAGATACCCATTAAGTAACCTTTTCTACTGTAGATGGATGAATTCCTTGCCGATCATCACCCTGGACGCAATAGGACCTCGCGCTACACCGTTACCCGGCCACTCACGCGTGGATGGACTGTCACCCAGCCTCTTACACCTTCATAGACCATACCCCGGCCTGTCGCTTATGCTGACTCAATTAGATGGACTTACTTCCCTAACGTTGGGCAAGTAATCAAATTGTTTTCTCAAAATAACAACCTTGTTTTGAATAAAAAATACACCACAGAGCCGGATCCCTCAGATTTTTGAGCGAGTACTCAAGTCCCCTTCGAAAGGAAGATCTTAAATTTGAAAACGAGTTTTGGGATCCCCTTTAACTTTTAAAAATCATTTTGAAGACTCGAAAACATTTTAAAGAATGTTTAGAGTAATGATGATTTAATAAAATAAATCAGTCCCAATATGTTAGAGAATATCTGAATATTATTATTTAAATAATATTCCTATAAGGATAATCTTTATAAAAATATTTGAAGTAGGAGTTTTAAAACTCATACTTGAAATGAGTAATAAATAACAAAAGATATACTAATACGAAAGTACGATCTTTATTTGAATAATTGAAAATAGTTTGATTATTATTCAAAACTATTGAATATACCTTATCCGATTAATAGTTATAGAAAACTATATATATGTATATAAATATATATATATATATATATATATATATATATATTATACTCGGGAACATCGACTCCCGGTTTAGAAAAATGTTCACCTTTGGGTCCCCTATACTAAGGGTATACGAAACTACTGCTTATCTCTAGCATAGGTATTATGCAACGTATAAGCATTTGAATTGACAATAGAATATAAAGATTACAAAATAGGCATGCATATATACCATATCGGCATGCTCCAATATATCGCAAGATTTGCTAATAACAATCATGCACTTCTCACAAGATAATGCATATACATATATACATCACAACAACAGTTATACAGGTAGAAAACTTGCATGAAAGTTCCGGGATAGAATTAAGCTTAGAGTGGGTCTGGTAACCTATGAACAACAATATAATCCGGAATTAGACCACGGTCGCTTAAGAAACTAGTCAAAACTCACTCAAACCCTAACGGCCGCTTACACACTCAACGATTTACATAAGTCACTCGAGTACCCTCGGCTCCACCATTTTTAATAAATTAACCGTTACGAATTTTAAGGCGACACTTTCGCGAATACCCTACCAACTGACCCTTTAACCTTACATAATTATTTCATAATCCAAATATTAATTTAAGGACCTTAACCAAGGTTTCAAAGTAAGGCGAGGGGAAATGGTTCATTCGCGAAACGCCGTTACTTAAAACGGTCGTTTCTCCTAAACCATACATCGGATTCAAGAGAACCACATATCAAAACGAAGCTTACGAAATAATCTAGCTAAACATGGTAAAGTCACAGATTTAACAGTTAGCTCTCTGTCCCGAACACTAAGAACAAGCTGTTGTATAAAAACGGGCATTACGACGACTATGTTTACGTGATTACCAAGTTTTAACTACTTCAAATCAATCACAAACCAACTCACAACCAACATTACAACCAACCTTCATCTAAAACTTACTACATCAGTCCCAAACCTCAAGATTTTCCAACTTATTCAACCACAAACATGAACTACTAACTATACTCAAATTTCATTAACTATAAATAAGATTTCAACATCCAAATCACTACAAATCCAATCCAAACTCTAAACATACAAGCATCATGCTTCTCATTTACTATTACAATCAAAACCATCCTAATAATCAAAGTAAAGTTAGGGTTTGGAGGTGTTATACCTTCCTTGGAGTGATTAGAGTAGCTAGGAAGCCTTAAGAAGCCTTGAGATAGCTTAGGAATGCTTGGATCTTAAAGGAAAAACAAAGAAAACAAAGTTAGTAATCTTGAAAACAATATTCGTCATCTTTTTCATTGATTTATTGGAAGAGATTAATGAAGAATTGGAGGCTTAAACTTCTAGGATAGCCATAACTAATCATAAGGAACCTTGGATAATTACCTTGTAATTTAACAAAGCTTGAATCTTGATTTTTGGAATTTTTCTCTTCTTTGGGATGAAGAAGCCGAGAGCACTTGTTCTTGGGAGGGTTTTTACTTTGCTAAATGAGTTTGTGGTGGAAAATGGAAGTGAATGGGATATTTGGGTGATTAATTGGTTGAATAAAGTGAGTGGAGTGTGACTAAGCATGACATCACCTTGGTGACTTCATCATTTGCTACTTGTCATCACTTGGTGATGAAAGCATCGTTCATGTTAATCCTTACTTAGTTGCTTGATTATCATCCTTAATCCTTGCACTAATCTCTCTTGCATTACTTGTCGTTTAATTGTTTTACGACTCATTTATCATTCGTTCTTGCTAATCGTTTGAGGGATCATATTCGGGATCTTATTACATGGGTTCCCTTAAACCTTTCTCAATATTTTATATTCCTTTTATGATCCTCTCTTATAATCCTTAAATTTAAATCCTTTTAATCATGTTACCTTATACTCAATTCTTTCAGTATCTGGTGGATTTTCGGGAAAAATCAAAGTATTCGAATTTGGATTCTGACGATCTTTACATACACTTATATACCATATAGAGTACTAATAAGATCTCAGAATATCAATAAAAGAACTGCTACATAGTGTGGCATGAAAGGTTTTATTAATCAGCAAAATCACTATTCATAAGGGTTATAAAAAGTCCAAAATTTTTGGGGTTATTACACAAACCTAGGCATGAATGGTCAGATCCTGATATTCAGCAAGTCAGGAAGGACAAGAAGGCCATGAATATATTGTTCAATGGAGTTGATGGTGATATGTTTGATAACATCATTAACTGCAAAACATCCAAAGAGGTTTGGGACACGATCTAGATTATTTGTGATGGTACTGAGCAAGTAAGAGAGAATAAGATGCAGCTTCTAATTCAGCAATATGAGCAGTTCCATTGTGAAGATAGTGAGGCTCTCACTGATATATTTAGTAGATTTCAAAAGCTACTAAATGCTTTAAAGTTGCATAGAAGGGTCTATCAAACAAAAGACTCTAACCTCAAGTTCCTTAGATCTCTTCCCAAAAAGTGGAAGTCAATGACAGTCTCATTGAGAAATTCACAGGATTACAAGGAGTTCACCTTGGAGAGACTGTATGGCATCCTAAAAACTTATGAGCTTGAAATTGAGAAAGATGAGAGGATGGAGAAAGGAAGGAGGAAAGGAGGTTTCATAGCACTGGTTGCTGAGTTAGAGAAAGAGAAAGAGATGAAGGTAGAAGCTGTTGAGTCTACATCAAAGGTCTGTGAAAGCAAGGGCAAAGGGATGGTAGGTGAAAATGAAGATCATTTGAGCTAAGATGACATATATGATATTGATGAACATCTAGCATTCCTATCCAAAAGATTTGCCAAGCTCAAATTCAAAAAGAATTTTGGAGCAGCCAAGCCAAGTAGAAACATAGTGGATAAATCCAAATTCAAATGTTTCAAATGTGGCTTGCCAGGGCATTTTGCAAGTGAATGTAGATTGTATGATTCTAGCAAGAAGAAGTTTGAGCCTGTTTATTATAAAGAGAAATACTTTGAGTTTCTCAAATAAAAGGAAAGGGCTTTCATCACACAGGAGAATGACTGGGCTGCAGATGGTTTGGATGAAGATGAAGAAACAAACTATGTCAATCTAGCCCTGATGGCCAAGTCTGATGAAACGGAAACAAGTTCTTCAAGTAATTAGGTAATCATCCCTAACCTAGCACATTTATCTAAAGATGAGTGTAATGATGCAATCAATGACATGTCCACAGAATTATATCACTTACGTGTTACCTTAAGTCCCTCACTAAGGAAAATGCTAAAATTAAAGAAAGCAATTTGTTTTTAAGTGAGAGGAATAATGTGCTAGAGTCTCAGTTTATTGAATTTGAAAAATTGAGAATTGAGTGTAAGATTGCTAAGGATGAATTAACTGAGTCCTTGAAGAAAGAAGAGATTTTAAAGAAGCAGCTTGAACGAGAACAGAAAGTGATTAAAGCATGGAAATCATCCAGAGATGTCCATGCTCAAATCACTAAAGTTCAAGGCATTGAGTCCTTTTGTGATGCAGCCTGGAAGAAGAGTAAAGAGAAGCTTGAATCCAATTTGGTTGAAGGATTATTGATAGATGTGGACTCGACGGATGATGAAAATCATCCGTCGGATAATCAAAAATATTATCCGTCGACTGACAAAGAGCCACATCCGTCGGCTATAAGTAAACCAGTGAGCAAAGCTAAGCTTGCCAAGCTGAATGAGAAATATTGATCAGTTTCCAAAAACTTCATTCCAGGAGAATCAAGTCAAGTGAAGGAGAAGAAAGTCAATATTGGTCATCTATCTATCAAGCAATTGAATGACAGATTAGAAAAGATTGAGTTTAAAACAGAAACTAAAAAGAAAAATAATAGATATGGGAAAGTAGAATTTAACAAGCATAACAACTACACAGCTGATAAATATGCATCAAGAAAAATCTGTGTTAAGTGTGGTAGTGTTAATCACTTGTCTGTTAATTGCAAACTTGCCATGCCTACTCATATGTCTACACCTCCCTCCTTTTCCAACATGAATGCTATGTCGACCATGCCTATGAATGTTATGTCTACTCAGAATATGAATGCACAATTTGCTAATATGCTATTTGCACCTAATCCTTATTATGCTGCATTTAGTATGCCTCAAATGCCATTTAGCATGCCTTACTGGAATAACATGTTTACAAACAGCATGCCTTTTCCTGTTAATCAAAATGTGCATGATAATTATGTTCTAATGACTTGTTTCAAAGGTCCAACTCAAAAGACTTTAGGATGAATCAGAAATTCCCAAGTCAAATGAAATTAAACTTAAGAAACCAAAGAAGAAAGCTAACAAGGGAGGACCCAAGGAAACTTGGGTACCAAAATCAACTTGATTTGATTTTGATGTGTGCAGGGAAACAGAAAGAACCTTTGGTATCTAGATAGTGGCTGCTCAAGGCACATGACTGGAGATTCTACCTTGCTCACAGAGTTCAAAGAAAGAGCTGGCCCAAGTCAATGTCATCATTGAAGAGGTTGCCCTAGTGGATGATCTCAAGCACAATTTGTTGAGTATCGGCCAGCTTTGTGATAAGGGCAATTCAGTAACCTTCAATTCAGAAGCATGTGTTGTGACTAACAAAAGGAGCAACAAAGTGGTTCTCGCTGGAGTGAGAAAAGGAAATGTGTATCTAGCTGAATTCAACTCATCTAATGCAGAATCTATCACTTGTCTTCTCAGTAAAACAAGTCAAGATTAAAGTTGGCTATGGCACAGAAAGTTGTCCCAACTAAATTTCAAGACCATGAATGAGCTTGTCAAGAAAGAACTAGTTAGAGGTATTCCTCAAGTGGAATTTACTAAGGATGTATTGTGTGATGCCTGCCAGAAAGGAAAGCAGATCAAAGCATCATTCAGAAAGAAGCTTGATTCAATAATTGAAGAACCTTTACAACTGTTACACATGGATTTGTTTGGACTAGTCAATGTGTTGTCTATCTCAAGGAAAAGATTTTTCCTAGTAATTGTGGATGATTTCTCAAAGTTCTCTTGGACATATTTCCTAAAGTCTAAAGATGAAGCTTGTGAAATCATCATCAATCACATAAGGCAAGTCAACAATCATCCTGATTTTAAAATAAGAAGAATCAGGACTAATAGTGGAACTGAGTTCAAGAATTTTGTGATGAGATCATTCTGTGAAGAGAATGGGATCATGCATGAGTTTTCTGCATCAAGGACTCCACAATAGAATGGAGTAGTAGAAAGGAAGAACGGATCACTTATTGAAGCTGCAAGGACAATGCTTGAAGAATCTAAGTTACCAACATATTTTTGGGCTGAAGCTGTAAATACTGCATGTTACACTCAGAATATTTCTCTGGTTAATCAAGCAAGATGCATGACTCCCTATCAATTGTTCAAGAACAAGAAGCCAACTCTAAACTTTCTTCATGTCTTTGGCTGTAAATGCAATATTCTGAGAAATCAAACTGATCAAAATGGAAAGTTTGATGCTAAAGAAGATGAAGGAATTTTTGTTGGATATGCTGTTTGTAAAGCATATAGAGTCTACAATCTAAGAACCAACATTGTTGTGGAATCAATACATGTTGTGTTTGATGATAAAAAGATTGAAGGACTGAAAGATGGAGATTACCATGAGAGCCTTAAATTTGACAATGTGGAGATGGTTAGTGATGATAGTGATGATGAAAGTGATCAAGAAACAGTGTCTAAGGATAATGCAGATAAATCTACTACCAATGAAGCACAAAACTCAACATCTGTCGAGTTGCATAATGCTTCATCCGTCGGGAGGAAATCTGTGTTATCCATCGGGAGACAACCAGCTTCATCCGTCGGTACTCAAAATTCATCATCCGTCGGGTTATCAAAAGGAGCAGGAAGTCAAGATAGATCACCTATAGAAAGTTCCCCTTTCTCAAATCAAAGATCCATAAACTCAGGGGGAGTTTCTAACAATCAAAACACAATCACACATCAAAACAACAATGAGGTTTCTTCATCTAGAGCTAATCTACCTCAACAAAGGAAATGGACAAAAGATCACCCCTTTGAGCTTATCATTGGTGATGTTTCTTCTACAGTTCAAACAAGAAGAGCAACTCAGGAAGAATGTCTATACAACAACTTTCTTTCCAAGGAAGAACCAAAGAAGGTAGAAGAAGCTTTGTTGGATCCTGATTGGATTTTAGCTATGCAGGAGGAGCTAAACCAATTTAAAAGAAATGATGTATGGAAGCTGGTACCCAAGCCTAAAGGAAAGAATCCAATAGACACTAAGTGGGTATTCAGAAACAAGATGGATGAAAATGGCATAGTTGTCAGGAACAAAGCTAGATTGGTTGCTAAGGGCTATTGTCAGCAAGAAGGAATAGATTTTGATGAAACATTTGCTCATGTTGCAAGACTTGAAGCCGTCTGAATCTTCTTAGCCTATGCAGCCCATGCCAATTTCAAAGTCTATCAAATGGATGTCAAAAGTGCCTTTCTGAATGGAGATTTGGAGGAAGAAGTTTATGTCAGTCAACCTCCTGGTTTTGAAGATCCAAATTTTCCTGAACATGTCTATTATCTTCTGAAAGTACTTTATGGACTGAAGCAAGCACCTAGAGCCTGGTATGACACTTTATCAAAGTTCCTTTTGGAAAATCACTTCACAAGAGGTACTGTAGATAAAACTTTATTTTTCAGAAATGTTAATGGCTCTAGTATACTTGTTCAAATTTATGTAGATGATATTATTTTTGGCTCTACAGATGAGAAACTTTGCAAAACGTTTTCCAAATTGATCCAAAGTAAGTATGAAATGGGTATGATAGGATAACTAACTTACTTTCTTGGTTTACAAGTTAAGCAAGTTAGTGATGGAATATTCATTAGTCAAACTAAATATATTTTTGATCTTTTAAAGAAGTTTGATCTAATGGATTGCACATCTGCAAAAACTCCCATGGCCACTGTAATTAAGCTTGAATTAAACACTACTGAAAAGTCTATGGATATTTCAAGTTATAGAGGCATGGTTGGCTCACTTCTGTACTTAACAGCTAGTAGGCCAAATATAATGTTTGCTACATGTTTATGTGCTAGATTTCAGGCTGATCCTAGAGAATCTCACTTAATAGCTATCAAGAGAATTTTCAGATATCTCAAGGGAACACCAAACCTTGGCATTTGGTACCCTAGAGATTCTGGTTTTAATCTAAATGGTTACTCAGATGCAGATTATGCAGGTTGTAGAATTGATAGAAAGAGTACGATAAGAAACAAGCTTGTGTCCTGGTTCAGTAAAAAGCAAAATTCAGTCTCTACTTCTACAGCTGAAGCTGAATATATTGCTGCTGGCAGTTGATGTGCACAAATTTTATGGATGAGAAATCAATTGCTAGACTATGGTTTGCAATTTGAGAGGATTCCTATTTTCTGTGATAACACAAGTGCAATTGCCATCATTGAAAATCCAGTACAACATTCAAGGACAAAGCACATAGATATCAAGTACCATTTCATAAGGGAACATGTAATGAATGGTATTGTGGAACTACATTTTGTTCCTAGTGAGAAGCAGCTTGCAGATATCTTTACCAAGCCACTGGATGAATCCACCTTTTTAAGGTTGGTAAGTGAGTTAGGTATGATTAATTATTCTTAAATCTATCTGAGTTAATTTGCAAGTTGAAATGCAGCCAGAAATTCAATTGATTTTTCAGTCTTGGATGAAATTTTGGCTAAGTCAAAATTTACATCACGACGGATGACCCTTATCCATCGAGTTTGGTCATCCGTCGAAATACAATTTGCTAATAAAAAAATCAATTACTTTTCTGGAATATTTTATGTCTCGACGGATAACAGTTTATCCTCATCCGTCGAATTGTCTTAATCTCAGCCCTTAATTCCCTGAACATTATCCATTGAGTATACTTACAGTTTGTAAGCATAACACGACGGATAATGGATTAAATTTTCTACAGTTTATTTTTAAATGGCTATTTTAGGCAATTTCTATTGGTTACTTTATTTTACTTTATTATTTTTATCAGTTATTTTTTGAGATAGTATAAAAGCTTATTTCATTGCAATTGCTTTTCTTTTATCATTCTCAATTCAACTGCTCTAATTTCATTCTCTCTCAAAGCACTTACTCTCTTTCTCTTCAAGCTCTAATTCTCTAACAATGGCACCTGTTGTAAAGATTATGTCTCAAACTGGGTTCATTTATGAGAAGAACAATTTCACTGCATTAGTGAACAAGGGTATTCAGCAATCGGATGACTATCACAAGATGATGGACTTTGTGAAGAATTGCAAGCTCAATTATGCCATGCTGGAATCACCCACCATCTTCTGTGAAGTTGTAGAAGAGATGTGGACCACTGCAACCTACAACTCTACAGATAAGACCATCACTCTAACCATTAAAGGTAAAGAATTCTGTATAAATAGTGATGTGATAAAAGCATGTTTCAAAGTTCCTGATAACAATATGACTTCACCACACAATGATACTGATATAATCAATATGCTTAATTCCATGCACTATGCACTTCCTACTTCTAAACTGAGTGATATTAGGAGAATGGGTCTTAGGAAAGAGTGGAGTTTCTTGTATGATATAGTTACAAAGGTTTTCTCAAGAAAGATCAGTAATTTTGATTCAGTGAATATTTCCATGCTTAACATGCTATACATGCTAGTTACAGATAAATTTTATAATTTCAGTGATCTTGTTTTGTTTGAGTTAGGTTTTAAATTAGGGGAGTTAAATAAAAGAGGTAAAAATATGAATAATGGTAGATTTCTTATGTTATTAGCTAACCACCTCTGTGAAGAGATTGTGCTTGAGAACCCAAACAACAAACTGGATTGCTGGGTTCAAGAGAGAAGGCTCATTGCAGATTTGAACAGGGCCAATCATCACAAGGATGTGCCAATGTTCTACTTTCCTGTAATGCAAGCACCTCAGGTGAGTGAGGTAAGTTCATCCATCCCTACAACTATTCCAACCTCCACAATTTCTTTGAGTTCAAGAGTAGCTATGGCAACTGTGCCAATGACCAAACAGTTGCCTACCAAAGCTGCCAAACCTACTATTATTTCAAAATCCAAATCAAAGAAAGCCCCCTTTGGTATCTCCCAAAAGATGCCAGTTGAAAAATCCACTAAAGCCAAAGAGGGGAGTGTGAAGGAGGGTAAGTTAGGTGAGGGAAGGGGTGAACATAAAAGAAACCCCAAGAATAAGGTTGGAGAGTTGAGTGAATCCCAACCTAGCCACACTGCAGTTTCCCAACAAACTGCAGTGCTTAAAAAGGACAAAAGCTCATTTCTAGCTGCATCCTCCCAAAAGGATGTAGCTATTGAACAAAGCTCTCAACCAAGAGCACATGCCAAGAGGTTTAGGGACACAAGCTCACCCCAAACTTATGCCAGAAAGAAGAAATCAAAAACCTCTGGGGATGCACAGGGTACACACACTGTGCAAACTGGTGCTAAAGACACAGTCACTGCATCTTCACAAATTCAGCTTGATGTGGCTCCAATAAATGTGGAGTCACAGCCAAAATCTCTAGTTATAGAAGCACCTCAAACACCATACTCACCAACAAATTCTCTGGATGTGGATATGATAAACACATCAATTCCTGATTTCCCTTCTTTAACTCTGTTGGGGAAGCCAAAATCTAGTGCAAGTGAGCATCATCTTTTAGATGATTTGTTGGCTCAATTGCCAATTCTTTCAGGAACTGTTGTGTCATCTGTGCCTAAAATATATTCAATCAGCACAGAGTCAACAATAGTTTCTATTCCCAGCTCATTCAGTTCTACTCTCTCGACGGATATTGCTCATCCGTCGAGTAGTGATTGTATCCCGACGGATAAGCCTAACAGTAGTTATCCGTTGGATAGCAAAACCACTCACTTAATGGATATCACTCATCCGTCGAGTATCTCTACACAGCTTCAAACTTAAATTCTTTCAAGTGCAGAAGATTTAGTGGTTGTACAGTCACTCTTAGGATTGAGAGAGAAGAGTGTTTTGAGAGAGAGTCTGGGTTGCTCCCACGAAAAAGGAGAGGAAATGAGTGAAAATATGCAATCCATTTCTTCAGGATTGGCAAAAGGGAGTGAGAGGAGTCCCACCTTAGTAGGTGAAGGTGAGGGTGTGAGGGTGGGGAGCCAGGGTGAGACCCTGATGCAACAAAAGAGAGAAAATGAGAGAAATGCAGGTACTGGAGCAATAATGATGGATGTCATTGCTAGTGAGTGAATGAATGTCTAGGATGCAGACAGGAAAGGACTATCTCAGCATCCTAAAGCTGTTATAAATTCTACTTCCCTTGATGCTGAGGCATTTACTCACCCTGTTCCAGCTTATCAAATTCTAGCTGAACAGGGCAATGACAATGCAGAAAGGATGCTCAATCTGGTGCATACCATCCAGTCTATGCAAAGGGCTAAGGATGCCATCACAGCTTTGCCTTCTATAGCTGGTGATGTGGACTATGAGACTGGGGGTTCAGCTGATTTCTTTGGAGATGGGAGTGGGGATAGTGAAGATAGAGCAATGGACATAGGGGGAGAAGTAGGCTCAAGCTCAAGGTCAGGTATGCCATCATGGGCGTTCTCAAAGAACTGTGATGAGCATTACTTCAAGACAACCCTGATCCAGTTAATCAATCAGACAAATACTACTCTTCAAACCACTACCAATGCAAGCACCAAGAAGCTCCTTCAGGCACATCTTGCCTCCCTGTAACTTCAGCAAATCCAAGGCCTCCAGCATGCTAGAGATGTGGACACCATGAAGGGTGATATTGAGGAGATGAAGAAGGCTATTTCAGACAGGATAGATTCTAAACTTCCAGAAGCTACAATGCTTGACATCAAGAGGCAATTAAGGAAAAATTCTGATCTGTCAACCAAGATAGATGCCTTGGATACAAGAATGTCAGCCATGGAAGCATCTTTGACTGCCATTCAGCTCCATCAAGCCCAACAAACTGATCTACTTCAAAAACTGGTGGCAGCTCAAACCCCCTCCACAGCTCAACTTGATGATAAAAAAAGGGGGAGAAAGGACCAAGTGAGGGGGAGAAGCTTCAAATACAAATCAGTAAAGTAATTATGCCTTCAATTACTATCTCAAAACCACCAGTCACAGATGGTATAGATCTGATTGAAGCAGCAGCAGCCAACTTGAAAGTTGTCGAGAAGGAAAAGTTGAGTTTGGTCAACTGGAAGAAGATTGATGAGGAGATACAGAAGAAATTTGAACTTGTAAAGGAGCCAGTTAAGTCAGCCATCCATCACTCTCAAGTCAATCAAATTAGTGTGAATGAGATGAGCATGAACTATCTGGAAAGAGGACAATCTTCCTGCATCAAGTCTCCAAAGGCTGAAATGATTCTTAAACCAAGGGCAAACTACTCAAAATCATCTTTGAAGAACCCCTTTGACACTGTGTATGAGACACCCAAGCTTGATGAGAAGAAGCTTCTGTCAAGAACAATTGCCTTCTATAAAGATCCAGCTGATTCAGCTTCTAAAAGGAGGATTGCTAAGATTTTCAGAAATGGGAAAGAAATTTGTGTGGTGGCTGGACACCCTCAATTTGCTCAAGCAAAGAGAGAAGAAAAAGCTAGATTGAAGTAGGAAAAGAAGCAGGCTGCTCTAGATGCTAAAAAGGCTAAACAGAAGAAAGAGCAGATTGCTATCTTGGCCAAGTTATATGCTGTAAATTCATCACAACAAATTCCCTCTCAACCATCTGAAGCTACTGAATCAAGGAAGCAAGTTGAAGAACAGAAGAAATCTCCAAGAAAGAAAGAATTGGCTAAAAGAACTAAAAGGAGACTGGATATTGTTGACAAGGAATTGGAAGATCAATTTCCTAAGGAATCCACACCAGCTACAACTCAAGCAACAAAGCACTATGTGGTATTTGAAGATATAAGGGTGGTGGATCCCTACAGGAATATTTATGGTGAACCTATTGTGCCCAAGGATGAGCCAATAGAATGGGAGAACATACCAATTCCAGACTTCAATCTACCAATCCTTAGCAAGCCAAAAGGACAAAGTCAAGAGTAGTCAAGAAAGTGAAGCTGTCACCTCTCAAATCCAAATCTATAGTCAAAGCTCAGCCCAAAGTCAATAGGGGAGACTATCTGTACTTGTGTGACATCAAAGAATTTTCTGATCTAAATCTCTATCTGGATGAACTAGATGAAGTAAGAGGTATTGATGCATACAGGAACCTACCTGAAAGGTTAGTGTTCAAGTACAAAGGAGGAAAGGAGATTCAGTGGCCACTTCACAGGATTTTTCAAGAGAGCCAAGCTGTACTGATTAAAGTTTATTCATCCTTCAAGAAGAACTTTGGGTTCAATATCACTGCAAGAAGACTAGTATTGAAGAAGATTAAAGAACTAAGGAGTGTTAGAGCTAAAGATGCACTCCCAAAGACTCTAATCATCCCATACACAGGGAGAAGAGTGCATCTAAGGCCTTACTAGCTGATGGAGTTCATAGATGACAAAGGTGTGAGAAGATTCTTCAGATTAGAAGACCAATTGAGCATCTCCAGCAATGAGACTCTCTTGGAAATGCAAGCAAAGCTAAATCTCTCAGAATCTGATGAACTGGAATTCCACAGGCAGCTCCAAAATCAGATTGATGAAAACAACATAAAGCTTGGAAGAAGATCCAGACCTTCAAGAAACTAGATAAATCTGCTCAGGCTAGAGGAGCATCTTGAAAATTATTGTGAGCAAAACTTTGTACATTTTGTTATTTGAAGCACTTTTCAGTATTATCTACTTTATTTTAAAGTTGTATGTCTAAGGTGTTTTGTTATCATCAAGTATCTCTTAATTTATGGCTACAATTCCAGTAGACATAAATTGGGGGAGATTGTTGTGCATATGATTTGTACTTGATGATTACATGAACAAAACACCTAAGTAGATTTTACTTAGTGAAATAATGTAGCACTCGACGGATAAGAATTATAGTCCCGACGGATAACTCATTATAGTCCCGACGGATGATGACTTATTATCCATCGAGTGAGTAGCTTATGTAATAATGAGTCTGTAGCACATTTATGCATACACCTTTGTATAGATTCTGTATTAGCATATAAGTCATGTTGACTTTAACTAGATATGTAGAATATGTTGATTAATTGTACATAGATGATGTCTTGTAATTTTGCATAAATGAATTGAAGTCAAGTGCCAAAATAGCTACCGACGGATGATTAACCAAGCCATCGACGGATGATCAAATGGCTATCAACGGATGTTCAATATAGCAGTCAACGGATGATCAATAAAGCCATCAACTGATGATCATAAACTCGACGGATGATCATGTACTCAACGGATAAAGAATTCAAATATCAGTTGACAGTGACAACATAGTTACATGTGTCGAAGTGTATGCAAATGGAATGAGGAAGACAATTAACTGGGTAATAGAGAACAAAGTAGCAAAGTATTAGGCCCGATAGTTTTTATAATGATCTTGTCTTTTGACTTTGTAATCTTGGTAATATATAAACCAAGAAGTAGCAAATAGAAACATAGATCTGAGATACAAAAAGTGAGAAACATTTGTAAGCAGAATTCTTAACATTTCTCTGTATTCTCAGTAGTTCAATATTTGTAAGCAGCTGTGAGCATTCTTGCACACAGGGTTCTCTCGATATATAATATATATCTCTCGTGGAATCATTCAAATCCACCAGAAAGTTTTTAAAGACGCTTGTTTTTAATTACTTGTGTTTTGATTCACTTAAGTTTTATTCTGCATTGTGCTAATCAGTACACTTATATTTATATTTGAGTTAGAACATTTTATTTCAAGAAAAAGTTTCAAGAATTCCATTCAACCCCCCTTCTGTAATTCTTGTCATATTGTTAAGGGACTAACAGTGAAAATCAAAGAAACCCTAAGGATAAGGCTGGTGAGATGAGTGTACCCAAGCCTAGCCACACCACAGTTTCCCAACTTACTGTGGTTGTTAATAAGGAAATTAGCTCAATTCTAGTTTCATCCTCCCAAAAGGACGTTACTATTGAAACAAGCTCCCAACCAGGAGCATAGATCAAGAGGGATAGGGATACAAGTTCACCACAAACTTATGCAAGAAAGAAAAGATCAAAAACCCCTGGGGATGCATAGGAAACACACACAGTGCAAACTGGAGCTAAAGACCCAGTCACTGCACCATCTCAAAGTCATATTGATGTGGCTCCAATAAATGTGGAGTCACAGCCAAAATCCTTAACAATTGAAGCACCTGAAACACCAAATTCACCCACACACTCACTGGATATCGACATGATCAATACATCACTTCCAAATTCTCCATCTTTAACTCTTTTGGAGAAGCCAAAAATCCAAGCAAGTGAGCATCATCTTTTGGATGATTTGTTGGCTCATTTGCCATTTCTTTCTGAGTCTATTGAGACATCTGTGCCTAAATTTTCATCAATCTACACAGAGTCTACAATAGTCTCCACTCCAAGCTCATTCATTTCTTCTATCCCGATGAATATTCATCATCTGTCGAGTAGTGATTGTATTCTGATGGATAAGCCTAACAGTAGTCATCCGTCAGATAGCCATACTATTGTCCCGATGGATATTCATCATCCGTCGGGAGTCTCTGCACAACTTCAAATTTCTTCAATTCTCACAAGTGCAGAAGACTTAGTGGTAGTGCAATCACTCTTAGGACTAAGGGAAGGGAGTGAACTTAGTGAGAGGCTGGGTTGCTCCCAGGAAAAAGGAGAGGATGTGAGTGAACAAATGCAGTCCATTTCTTCAGGACTGGCAAAAGTGAGTGATAGGAGTCCCACCTTAGATGGTGAAGGTGAGGGTGTGAGGGTGGGAAGCCAAGGGTAGCCCTTGATGCAAGAACAGAGAGATCATGAGAGAAATGCAAGTACTGGAGAGATAAGGATGGACACCATTGCAAGTGAGTCAATGAATGTCAATGATGCAGAAAGGAATAGACCATTTCAGCAAGAATATCAAGCTGTCATAGATTCTATTTCTCTAGATGCTGAGACATTCACTCATCCTGTTACAGCTTATCAAACACTAGTTGTATAGGGCAATGGGGAGGCTGAAAGAATACTTAATTTGGTACACACTACTCAATCTCTATAAAGAGCAAAGGATGCAATCACTGTTATGCCTTCATCTACTAGCAGTGATTTTGAAATGGCTGAAGACTCATTTGGGGATCCTGGTGGGGATGATGAGGAAGACAGCATGAGCATAGGGGGGATGCAGATATTCATGCCTAGATGCTAACAAAAGAATGTTCCTACTCACATCTCCAATCAACACTATTCAAGCTGATTCATGGCACCCAAAAAGCTATTCAAGCATCTACCAATGCCAACACAAAGAGGCTATTTACTACACATCTTGAAGCACTCCATCTGTATAAGATTCAAGCTCTTCAACACAGTCAAAGTGTGGATGAAATCAAGCAGGAAGTCTCTGAAGTAAAACAGGATTTCATAGCAAGGTTGGATGCTAGACTTCCTGGAACCACCATGACTGAGATAGCTCAAAAGCTAATGAAGGAGACTTATCTCAATAAGAAGGTTGAGGCCATGGACTCTAGATTATCTGATATAGAGAAGTTAATGGCCAAGATATTTGCTAATCAAGAAACTCAGACTGCTCTACTCCAACAGTTGGTGGCTGCTCAAATCCCTTCCACTCTCCAACTTGATGCTAACAAAAAGGGGGAGAAAGGCTCATCTAGTGAGGGGGAGAAACAGCTCAACATCCAAGTCAGCAAAGTAATTGTGCCAACAATTGCTTTCACAAAGCCACCAACCATGGATAACATTGACATCATAAATCTAGCAGCAGCAAAACTAGAAACAAATAACAAACTGCTAAATATTGATGTAGCAGCAGCTGAGAAGGAATTAAAAGAAAAATGGAGGAAAATAGATGCAGAAATTCAACAGAAATTTGGACCAATTCAGAAACCATACAAAGTCTTTAATCATCACTCTCAAGTCAAGCACATCTCTGTGAATGAAATGAGTTTGAATTATCTGGAAAAGGGTCAAACATCTTGCATCAAATCTCCAAAAGCAAATCTTATCATGAAGCGTAAAAGAAACTACTCAAAGTTTTTAGAAAAAAATCCTATGGATATTGTGTATGAGACACCTAGGCCAAATGAGAATAAGCTGTTGGCTAGGTCAATTGCATTTTACAAAGATCCAGCTGATTCAGCACTTAAAAGAAGATTAGCCAAGATTTACAGAAATGGTAAGGAAATCTGTGCTGGCTGGACACCCTATGTTTGTGGAAGCTAAAAAGGAAGAGAAAGAAAGAATCAGGCAAGAAAAGAAGCAAGCTGCTCTGGATGTTAAAAAGCTCAAACAAAAGAAGAAGTAAGCTGGTATCTTGGCCAAACTTCAAGCTGTAAAGACCACAACTAAGATTTTTTCACAACCATCTGTGATTGCTGAACCTCAAGATCAAAAAGTGCAAGATGAACCACAACAGAAAAGAAGATTCAGATACAAGCTCCACTCCAAAAGAAAATTGGACTTCAGTGATGAGGAAATGGAAGACTACATTCCCAAAAAGTCTACAACTTCAACTCAGACATCAAAACCCATAATGGTATTTGAAGAATTCAAGGTGGTGGATCCAACAAGGAATATTCATGGTGAGCCCATAATTCCAAAGGATAAACCAGTAGACTGGGATAGTTTGCCAATTCATGAACTAAACTTTCCAATCTTCAACAAGCCAAAGAAGACAAAGACTAGAGCAAGCAAGAAAGTGAAGCTTGTGACTCTCAGATCCAAGACCCTAACCAAATCTCAATCTACAGTCAACAAGGGAGATTTTTTATACATTTGTGACATCAAGGAGTTCTCTGATATAAACCTCTACTTAGATGAATTGGAAGAAGTAAGAGGAATTGATGCTTACAGACATCTTCCTGAAAGGCTGGTGTTTAAATATAAAGGGGGAAATAGATAATATGGCCACTTCACAGGGTACTTCTAGAAAGCCAATCTGTTCTAATAAAGATCTACTCATCTTTCAAAAAAAACTTTGGATACAATGTGACTGCAAGGAGATTAGTTCTAAAGAAGATTGAGGAGCGGAGGAGTAATAAAGCTAAAGATACACTACCAAAAACACTGTCAATTCCCTTCACAGGAAAGAGAGTGCATTTGAGGCCTTATTGGCTCATGGAATTCAGGGATGAAAAGGGAGTAAGAAGATTCTTCAGATTGGAGGACCAGTTGAGTATCTCTAGCAATGAGACTCTATTGGAAATGCAAGAAATGCTAAATCTCTCAGAAGCTGATGAACTTGAGTTCCACAGACAACTCCAAAATCAGATAGAAGAGAACAACAGGAGGCTTGGGAAGAAATACAGACAATCAAGGAAATAGACTTATCTGCTCAGACTAGAGGAACACCTTGATATTGATTTTGAGCAACTTTTTTGTACATTTTGCATTGTTCAATTTTCAGTATATTTTGCAGCACTTATCAGTTTTATCTACTGCCTTTCAATTTGTATTTTTAGGTTGTTTTGTTATCATCAAGTTTCTCTTAATTTATGGCTACAATTCCAGTAGACATAAATTGAGGGAGATTATTAGGAATATGTTGTGAACTTGATGATAAATTAAACAAAACACCTTAGTAGATTTAACTTAGTGAATTTTGTAGCACTCGAGGGATGATCAAATATAGTCCCGATGGATGATTTAATATAGTCCCGATGGATGACTATTTGTCATCCACCGGGTGAGTAGCTTATGCAATAATAAGATCTGTAGCATATTTCTGCAAACAACTTTGTGTAGATTCTATAGGAGCATATGAGTCATGTTGACTACTAGTGGATATGCAGAATAGGTTGATTAATTGGAAATATGAGATGTCTTGTAATTCTGTATAAGTGAAATAGAGTCAAATAAAAAATAGCTACCCGACGGATGATCAACAAAGCTACCCGACGGATGACAAACATGTACCCGACGGATGATCAAATTCAAATATCTGTTGAAAGTGACAACACAGTCACATGCGTCAAGTGTTTGCAAAAGGAATGTGGCAGCCTATTTAGCAGGGATTTGAGAATAAAGAAGCATTACCATTTTCATGCATTTGTGAAGATATTCAAAGATGTTGGAATAGAGTAGTGAAGTAGCATGGAGTTAGACTAGATATGTTTGTTTTGTTATCTTGTCTTATTGTCATGTAAACTTGGTGATATATATAAACCAAGTGTAGCTCATAGAAAAAAAACTAAGCAAACACATTTCAAAGAGAGATAGAAAAAGCTGTACTTGTCAAGAATTTCTCTGTAGTTTGTTTGTTCTACTTGTAAGCAGCTGTGAGCAATTCTAACTTCACAGGGTTCTCATTCGATATATATATATATATATATATCTGGTGGATACTTTCAAATCCACCAAAAAGTTTTATAAGCTTGTGTTTTTATTACTTTATGTTTTGATTTATATAACTCTTTTATTCTGCACTCTACAAATCAAACACTCATATATTTATCAAATTAGAACTGTTTTAAAATTTTGAAAAAGTAGCCAGAATTACATTCAACCCCCCTTCTGTGATTTTTGTTGAATTCTTAGGGAATAATAAGCTTCATGTCTTCACTTTGACTTATCGATATCTCTGAGATCTCTAGTGATATTTTGAATTTTCAATATCTCAGAGATCTCTAGTGATATTTGACTTATCGATATCTCTAATCTTCATGTCTTTAATTTTTCTTATCGATATCTCTGAGTTCTCTGGTAGCTTTCCTGACTTTTCGATAAGTCTTTTTGGAGTTCTCGAATGACTTCTCGATAATACTTAATCTATGACTTGTAGAGAACTTGACTTTGAGTATTTTTCCCAAAATAGATTTATTCAACTCCAAGCTTCTTTATAATTCTTCTGAGGCATGATCTTCTTGATCTTCTTCCAGATAGAATTCCTAGGCTTGATATTGTTTACTGGAAAAAGACTCCAGTCTGCCCTTGAACATTTTTACAGACTTAAGAATTAAAATATATAATGCAAAATAGATTATCATACACCTTACTTAGGGTTGTCAATTTGACTTAGTCTTGCTAATGTACAGGCATGTCTTGTACAACAAATGTCACAGCTATGCTCTCAATTACCTTCTATTGTTTAATCACATCAATCCTGAAGGCAACCATGTTCATCCAGTATCTAAGGAAAATTACTTCAAATGCTTTTTCATCAAATTTACCAAGAGACTCTGAAGTATCTTTGAGTGCAAAACACTTGACAATCCCTTAATGTTGGAAATTCTTAAGTGAATTTTAAGTCTCACATTGAAAATATTCAATATTTTATAAAAATCACGTTTGCGTTTTATCGTTATTAACGTATCGATAATTCTTAAAAATGTCTATTTAAATCCATTTACTTATATCGTGATTTTTTAATACCACTTATTTTTTTAAAAACTACATACTAAATTTTCACGGGGTTGTCGTATGTACTTACTACTTTATCTACGTACTCCATAAGCCGAATCATAAATTTTTTTTTCTCTAAATTTTATTGTACTTTATATGTACAAGTGAATATTTGGCTATGATTTTATAGTTTGTTGTGTATTAGCACATTTTTTATACCTTATTTCTAGTCAACTTAATTTTACGGGCGTTGTAGGTTGAATCATAAAATTATAAAAACAAACTCAAAATTTATTACACTTCATATTCATAGGCTAAAAATAAACATTAATTTTACAGTTTCTTGTGTAGCGGTACTATTTTTAGTCCTTATTTCTACTAATCTTATAAACATCTTATTTTTCTAACGGAATAATTATTAAGATCTACATTATTATCTTTCCAATTTTTTAATTATGAATTATAGAAAAATATGGTAATTTAAAAGATTTGGAAGAGAGAAGAAATTATGGATATAAATTATTTACGAGAAATAACGTACTTTGTATGTAATATTAATTTAGAATGAGAAAATAAAAATATATTAATAGTAAATGTAATAATTATTTATCTTGAGGTTGAGAGCTACTAATAACACCTGCTTAAATTAAGGAGATATCACATAAAACTCTTAGGTAGCTCCCTATTTGAAAAACATTAGACAAATAAATAAACTTAAGTTTTATTGAAATCTCATATTACCCTCCACAAATGCAGCGAGCATTGGCACAATGGTATATTGGAGTAGAGCAAGGGTCTTGACAATAATTATCGGAACTTCATGACCATGTAACAACATGACTCGCTTCACCTCCGATGATCAGTATTTCTGTCAATGTATAAATATAGTCCATCAATATCAAAAAATGTTATTTGTATACATTACATACATAACAACCAAAAACATGTATATATAGGGGTTGTTCAAATAGAAATAAACTTAAAATAAAAATTGGAAACCAACCTAGCCCATTATCAATTAACAGGCCCATGCATATTCAAATTATATACACGCCTACGCCACCAATGTTACTCGTTAACTCCAGCCATCACTGTAAATCCACTATCACCATCTACTTTTCCGATTTTCTTCTCACTTTAGTATATGTTTTATCATAAACTAATTGTCAACTATGACAAAAATTAACTCTTATAAATATTACAACATCCGGAACTCAAAGCATAATACTGAACAAAAAATTACCAGATTTAACTCCAATCACTAAGCCATATGATAAAAATCACTAATTTTTATTCAGAAAGTCAACTGATTTTATTACAGAATTTATCATTTCTCCAATCCAACCCCAATCTGATTGCCGAAAAAATTACCATATTTTTACTTCAATCACCAATTCTTAATACATAAATCATTAACTTGTACCAAGTAAATCACAAATTATCATTAAGAAATTATGATAGGGATAAAATAAACCTTGACTTTTTTGCATTAATTATATCAGAATTGGGCTGACAGTATAGCCCATTAGAAAGGACCCAAAACCTCGGATATTAATTAATTTTGTAATTAATTAATACGGGATAAATCAGCTGATAAATAAAGTCCAAATAAGGACACAATTCCTTGGAGATTGGCCTCCAAGAAATCTCATAAGGTAATGTAATAACCCAAATCCAGGGTCAAGATTTGGTGTCACTAAACAATCTTTACATACAATAGAAGAATATTCAATTAACCCCTTGAATCCGGATCGTTTACAGGTTATGGTATGAGACAAGAATCTAACATTCTACGATTCACAACAACTACAATACAAATATAAATACCTTCAAATTAATGCTCTTGTCATATTCTTCTAACATCTTCAACCTCTCGCATCAGAAATTTCTCTAACTTCTGCTGTCTATCAAAGCTATTCACTTTTATCCTTATCTACTTCTGGAAAAAATAAGAATATACAAAGGAAGAGTGAGCCAAAAATACCCAGCAAGTATATAATTTGAGTTTCAAGCATTAATACCAAAGGAAAAGTTCCGGACAAAAGCTTTAAACAATTTTAAAAAGATTCTATTTATTTGAGGGAGTTGAGCGAATAAACGTTGGTTGTCACCAGCCTTCAACTATAAATCCGAAAGTGACAAGTGATTCCCCGATTCACCTCCTGAATCAAGGTTTTGTCCGGTTTTGGAATCATAAAGCTCTTCGAGAGAGAATGTCGTTAATGGCGATCAACAACAAATTAGACTGGACACTAGTTCACACTTATACCCCACTAATCAGTCAGGATACAGTGTAGATCTATACCCAACCGTATAGATCCATTCGGGTACCTAGGCATTATCGCCCAAGGTTCCGGTCCATTTCCGGCCCATAGGATCCAACTCATCACTGATCCTCACAATAACCATCCAGCCCGTAGAGTGTTTTGATATCAAATCATTTTGAATTCAAAACATCCCAATTCATGGTTCACAAATAACCCGCAAGAATGGGTATTTGCTCAAGAGAGCAATCGAATTATAGGAAAAAGAATAAAAGGATCATGCATAATAAGAGTGATTGCAGCGAAATGTAAAACAATTAACTATTCTGAACTTAGAATAGGATCGAAGATATAATTGCAGTATTTTAAAAGAAATTTTAGGAATACTTGCCTCAATAAGCTTTAATCACTTTTACTAGTTGACTTTTTTCGATTTGGACGTTCGGCTTTATCGTCAAACTACTATTCCATTCTGGATATGATCCCAACATTCAGGCCCTTCAATTGGAACTTCGTTGATCTTGACGTCTAATCACTATATCGTTCCTAGTCCGATGTCAATACTCGGGTTTTCCGTCTAGGACCTACAGGGTTAAAATATCGTAATTCAGATAATCATTTCACTTAACATAACACCACTATCTTATTCTACCTATACGATTTCATAACCCAACTCATATTTATATGTATTATTGAAATACACATAGCAATTATGGTTCACATCTTCGAAACTCGGTTCGGTATTTATTTTCGGAAAATACGTATACTCGTCGTTTTGAAAAATAGGGCAATCGATTATTTATAAATTATTTTGTCTCAATCACACTTAAGTTAATATAATATAATATATATGGTTATTCAACGTCTTCGATAATTGCAGGTTACACTCCCGTATTTTCGGAATCAATTTCCCAAAAATCGGGCAGCGTCTCCTTTGTTTATCGGCCTACCCGTTGAAATCGAATCGACGTCAAACACAACAACAATCGCAATACAATCCAGTCCACAATCCAATTCATCAATCCCAACTACCGGTACGAATTTTATTATTAACAATTATTTATTATTATTCATTTTCATGTCCAAATTTATTTCACAAACTAATTTTAATTTTATTTATTTATAATTTAGGACTCGGAATTAATTCATCATTGTCCACCGTCGGCTCGACAAGGCTCATCGCCGATGGCGATAAAATTCGTCGGTACCCGTTAAATCCGGGTTTCCATACGAATTCCATCGATTTACAATTAATAATTTTCCCGCACGAATTTTATTTCACGAATATTATTCAAGTAGAATCCTGCAGCAAAATTAATAAAATATTAATAAAAGTCCCAAGCATCCAGTGATACGCGTCCAGACGCACATAACCAGAAACGGATACAATCACAGCCGAGAAACCAGAAAATCAGGCAACCATAGCAGGCAAAATAGCACAGAGAACATAGGGACTACAACACACTTGAATCCACACACACAGGCACACATGAATCGACATACACACACACACTCAACACACACGTATATTCAACACACACACACACACACAAACATACACACACACAGAGACACGCCTCCGAGAAGCACACACGCGGACTTTGGCCGGAAAAGCCGAGACAACAGCGAACAGAAAGCAAGAAAAATGGTGGGGTGGCTTACCCGAGAGAGAGACACAGCCGAACAACGAAGCAAATAAGGGATAGAGTGAGAGAAATTAGAAGAGATAAAAGAAAATATAAGAGATTAGAGAGAAACAATCGGGAGAGATGAGAGAAAGAGATGAGAGGTTTAGGAAAAGAGGGGCGGCCGAATGAAAATGGGGGGGGGGGGATTAGGGTTTTATTTTGTTTTGTTTTCTCTTTCTTATTTTTTTCGTTATTATCCTATTTTCTGTTACGGAGTTGTGAATTTAATGGTATATGCGTGCAAAAACTCAACGAATTAATATCCAAAATAATTTCTAAATTTTTATAAATATTTCGAAACTAATAATACACAAGTTTCGTAATTTTCAAAATATTTTTAAAACACTCAACATACCCGAAATTAACAGTTTAACGAATGAACTTGCAGGTGGATCTAATTCGAAAATTTCCGAAATAATTTTAAAATTCTCGAAATATTCCAAACTTAATAAAATAAAATTATCGTGATTTTTGAAATATTCTGGAATTAAATACTGATTTTACAATTAAACGCAATCAGAAAATTATTTAAAGATAAATAACTGATAAAATATTGATTTAGGAATTTTACAAACTATTAAAATAAACATTAAAATTATAAAAGCATCAAAATAATTTTTGAAACAATTTTAACATTTATGAGAATAAATATTCAATAAAAATCATTTAAAAAGCAAAATAATTCGTACAATTCAATAATTAATTATACGATTAGTCTCTGTACCCAACAAATGACACACAATTAATAATAAAGCAAAACACAGCCGACAGACTCATCGCATATTTTATTTATTGAATAATTCAATAAATACACTTACATATCGGATCCAAAAATAGGTTACTTAGCCGCTAAGTAACTAAAAAGGCGATACAATTTTAATACCATACTTGGATAATTATCAAAACAGAACTTTCTATAAAACACTTTATACGAAAATAAGATAATAATATCTCTCATTTTGAGAATACGGATTTTTATCGATATATAAAATGATTTGCGTATCAAAAAATTCACGTCGGGACTTGTATAGGTCAAACCGTACCCCGGATCGAAAAATTCAAAACATGAAAAGTGTTCAGAATTACCAGATTAGGTTAGGAAGGAGTTTTCGGAAGAGTTTCGGATTGTAAAAATGCAAAAACGATTGAAGTGGGACGATTTCTGGTTCTAAAAAGTAATTTTACAATTACGTGAAATAATCATTATTCATTCTATAAAACCTTATAAAATCATATGATAATCCAAAAATTACCAGAAAAATACCAAAACACTCAATATTTTATTCTAGATAAGTAAAGATTAAAATATCTAAATTTTTATCAGAAACAAACATCCAAATATTAATATCAATTATCAAATAATTCACCAAAATTCATATAAAATCATATAATAATTATTTATTGATAAAAATAATTAGATAATATTTCTCAGACGTTACATCCTTCCCCCTTAAAATGATTATATCCTCAGAATCATGCTAAGGAACAGACCATGATGTTTTCCAAGTATCTCTCTAATAATTTCAGTTCTCATCAACTTAGTCACAACTCAACGGTTTCTTACCGTCATCAAATCTATCAGTTACTCACGCAATCGGACTTAAACCTTCATTTTATACATATGGAGCTAAATTACTCTTTTTAGTCATATACATTTGAACATCTTATAAACTCGTTTTTTCCGTAACAACAAGGCCAACTCATTCACAATCGTTCTATCTATCTCACTGTTTCAAATGACTACTTAATTTACACTAACTTTCTTTTATTTCTAATTTTAATAGTTCGTGTTCATAAAATTTCTATTTTTACTAACTGTTCTACTTTACTTTTCATGTCCCTTTCCATTCGATTATCCTAAACTATGATCGTTTTCAATCATATTTGAAAACCTTTAGCTGGGCTCTTATACTTTCCATCCGTCTACGCCCGATATACTGAGCTCATGGCGTTTGATGCTTCGAAATGTTCTAAATCTATTTAAAAACTAAAAATTAAATGAAAATCTCGACAATTGCATTTAACTCACCACATTATAGTACACTTCAATTTCTTTTCAATCACTATCAGGTTTTTTCATCGAGCGAGAATCTTTTACTATCCGAAAGAAAATATTAATTTGAAATGGAATGAATCATAACTTTATTCAAACCCGAACTCTTGGTACTAGTACTCATTTTGTTGTCATATCAAATTAGATATCAATATGAACTTTGATGCTGACATCATTCCATACTGAAGTCAACATTAATCATCTATATTAATATCACCTTTGATACCCAGAAACAAAGTAAGTATCAGTATAATCCAGAAGCCAGATCAAACTTGTTCTTCAATTTCTAACTTTTCAAATTCCTTTACTCATTCCCCAGTAATCCTAATGATATTCACTCTTTATTTTCTACTCAAGACATCTGTCCTTAAATGAACCTTTCCTGTTTGGTAGTTAACCACACAGCTGGAGCTCATAATCAATTATAACTAGAATTCATACCTTCGAAGCTGAGAATGCAGTTGCTACTTTCCAACCCTTCGCATGCATATCTTCAGGAGTTTAACTTGGTCTTCCTTAGTCCTTGAATTAGCGAGGATATTATCAATAAATACAATTACACTATCCAAATACTCCTGGTACATTATGTTCATTTAATCTTCAGACTTACAATTTCTGACAATCGACACGTAACTTCATACCTCCATTCTCTTTTTCCATGATCACTTTTGTGCACAGCGCAAAACACTCTTTATTTCATTATTCTTTCATTTCACATTTCAGAAGTTTTCCTTTACTTATTACTTCATCCCTATTGAGTTATACGATACAAGGCTTTTGACACTAGCTTGACTCTGTGTAGTAACCGACGAGAAATTCTTACCTCATTCTCTGAGGTAACCTTGGTAAATCATTCGTTCGAACCTCCTGGACTTCACTTTAATTTTAAAGAATTCCGACATGAGATTCATTATAACGTTCTTCTCTCACAGTTCACCATTAATACCTTTGTTTAATCTTTCCTGGTTACACGCATCTTTGGAACGAATTCCTATTTCCAATTATCGGCATTTCACTTCATTCTACTATCAGTTTTGGCACAACTGATGTTCATAACTTGCTTATATCTTGGATCATTTTTATCAAATTTCTTTATCATTTTTTTGATTCCACTTCTTTTCTTATTTATTTCTCCATTCTCAGTATTCATTATCTATTTTAAACATAAGAAATTTCCTTTTCTTGATAATATTAATATGTTCATTATTAGATAAGTAATTTCTGAAGTTAACGCTAGAATGCAGGCTTTTATTTATAATATTTAAATTCTTATTAACAAAATTATTAAAATTCATCGATAGCGATTTTCTTAACCTCGTTTAAATCATCACTGATCGCATATTTGGCTTTCTCCAACTGATCAACATTTCCTTTTTCTCAAGTTCTCATGCGGACTTCGTCAGTCTCTATCTTACATCGGATACTTGTATTTGGGAGTTTCCCAGTACTTCACAACAACTTCTATTCAATCGTAATTCAATAAGGATGTACATTCACGTCCTTCATGGAGTATTATTATAGAAGGTAATATTTCCTTACTCTATCTTGGATCTTCAGTTCTTGCAAATGTTCTCTCCTCTAATTTACAGTAGCTTCCATTAACTCGCCATTTGTTATGGGTATACATCCAAGTCCTTCTTGGAACGCTATTACAGATGATAGAATCTCTTTGCTTTATCTTGAACCTTCAGTTCTTGAAAATATTCTTCGCACTAGCATGAACCAATAACTTTCTGATCCTTTTCTCTATTGAAAAGGCGTATTCATTTAGATAAAATCTCGCACAGGCTTGCAGTAACATCACACTACTTTTGCTAAATTTCCACTTCTGTTGATGCCATTACTTCCTCTAAATTGCTAATTGCTTTGATTTCAGATCTGAAAATCATGTCAGAATTTGACTTAATCTAATTGGAATTGATCTCCATTTAACTGATCATTAGTTGGTAAAGTTGATCAATTAACTCTTTTAACTGATCACTTAAACCAAGTGCTGACTAGCTAACTGGAATCAAAGACCAATTATATAAAGTCGATTTGGTCATAACAACTTTCTTAAGAACCGAGATCGCAATCATTTGGAGTACTGACGAGAACGACAATATATTTCTTTATCCTTAAATGTAGGGTAACTTCTGAAAATTTGGGCAGCATTTCCCCTATATTATTGACTACCAGTCGGACTCAAGCCGACACCATCAATCAACCAGATCATCCACAATCATACCCACCCACTTTCATCAACTATATTCTTCATATCAATATAATTCAAAATACGTCACGCTGATAATCACATTTACTATTGTCTTGACATAGCATGCATTACTTTCAATCAGACTAAAATTATACCTTTTCTTAGTTCTTTTAGAATATTACAGAATATTATTAATGAACTTAAGATTATCCTGTTATTTTTCAAAAACTTTATTTCGCGATTTTCTTTAACTTATTTCTTCCCATTACCTAATTGCATATAGTTACTTTTATGAATGATGCCGCATCCTTCAACTAATCACACCAGTCCTCTATCTTTGACGATACATACTCAATTTCATTAACTATTTTGTTTATCTTCTAATAACCACGCAGGGTCTTAATTATCATCACCATAATCGGGTAAAAACTCCATCATCAGTTCATTATTTCTTAAAAGGTTTCACAGTCGAGTCACCATTGCTTCATCTTCACTTATGTTCCCGTATCAAATTTTCGTTATTGGTCCAGTTATGGGTATTAAATTCACCATAACTTATTTACTCAAGTTAGGGAACTTCACACTTCCTTGAAGAAGACGCCTGAAATTCAGTTGCAATTAAAATTTCTCCTATCTTGAATCTTCACGATAAATATCTTCCCGCGACGAAGGGATGCTTCACGTCTTAATCACCTGTTTGAGGCATCATTCAGAATTTCCTTGATCTTCAATTATCGTTCCGATACTCGTTCGCATTGCCTGATGTACATAGCCTTACTTCCATATTTTATAATTAATTTATTTATTACAGTTCACTAACGATTCATTTTACGTCGCAATCTTCTGATTTGAAATGCATCGCGTTAACGCAATTTATCGTACTGATGAGATCCCCGTAGCAAGAACAACTGTCTGACTTGATGTCTTTGTAACGACCGCGTTGTCGGTGTATCCATTATTCCTTGCTCGCAAATGTCCACCATTTATCGCCTTGCAATCATATCCTCATTCGACACGTAATTCTACCTGTCACACGGGACTATTCTATTTCTTTTGTAATCGACAGAGAACAGACTCAACGCAAGAGGAGAGTTTGTGAATAGGATTTTGATTGAAAACTGAATAAGGAATAACAATGCAACAAACAGTTGGAAGAATCTGTAAATCAATAAATTGAAGGAAGAAGAATGAGTGAAGATTTAGATGTGAATGAGGCAACCATATTCGTACTCAAGATGGCCAATCTTTCATACTATATGGCATACAACACATGATTTGGTGGTGTCCCATCCGACTCTTCGTCATTTCGACAAAGCGTCATATCACAAGACTGTTTGTCTCAATCAGGAATCAAGAATTTGAGAAGAGAAACAATTCAGAAGGAATACAATAAAATTTCTTTCATTTTCGCCTCATATGATTTATCAACAGAAGAAGCTCATACGTATTCAAGAATCAAAAAGAACATATGCCATCGTGTTAGAGGAAAGAATGTCAGTGTTGATCACCTTTCACGCTTCATCTACGTATGCCTTCCGGAATCATTCGAATAAAAGATTCACAATTTAGGTCACATTATAACTTCAGAATGTCGTCTATAATTGCCTCCATATTAAATGCTTTAATGATTTGATCATAATTGCGTACTTGCGTAATTTATAGCCACTGCTTCAGATTCCATTTATGCCGCATAAAATAACCATTGATCGCGCAACGCCTCAAATTCGTCGATAAGAACATTATTATTCTCCAATCATCTAGAAGATTCTTTCATTTCCTTCAATCACCCTCTAACTGCTCGAATTATTAATTTTAATAATTTCATAAAATAGGTAAATAATATTTTAACATGTTGATTCAATTATTAATATTATTAAACAAAATTCATGTTCGTTTCTCAAGGAACTTTAAACTTTCTCCCTGTCGGTGGGTCTACTTGATCCTTCGGACTAACAACACTGAGTCTAATTCCATTCTTCTTTTTAGGTCATTCTTTGTTTATAATAACAAGAACATAAATAGTAATTCGACAACCAAATTGTGAAACTTATTTATGCAAAAATCTTCAAAAAGTTGATTAAGAGAATCTGTTTCGAAATCTCATTTTGAATTTTTTTTGTAAGTCACGTATTTGATCGTCATTACTATATAAGTTACTTGCTATTCTCAGGATCTGCTAATGAAATATCTGATTAAAAGAATGCTCTTATAAGGGTCTCTCCATTTTGGTACATTTTCTACTTTTCCTTGGATTCTGCTTGCACTTATTAGTCGACGAAACTTCATTTACCGTCGTATGTCATTTTATTCACAATTCTACCGCAACACTGACATCTGGTACTATCTTTAACAGTTTGGTCATCGTTCGTGATGTTATGCTTGCAACCACACATGCAATTCAACGTTCTTTCTGTAGATAAAGTCGCATCTTCTTACAAGTCTTACCTACACCTAGTAAGGTAGACATCATTCCTCGCGCAACGCCCGGTATGTGATAAGAATCCTCTCGCAATGGTGGTGCCTTTGCAGCTTTTGACTTTGGCCCTCCATCAGCTTCCATCAACTCGGGGCCTCTGACGTGGAGCTCGTCCTATTACCTAATCCTAAGTTAAATCGTAGCTTCTCTTACATAAATTCTCACAAGCATCGATCACATATTCTTCAAAACCACATAAAAAGTAAGGTAGCATACCCAGTCTCCGTCGATCTGTCGATTCCTCATGACTGTAGGATCTGAGAACTCAATATACCTATAGCGTTGGGATATTCGCCTTACACTTACCTCAATAATCCTGGCTTACCCATTCCGTATCGGATCTGCTAACTCTAATTCGCACTCAACTCCACTTAACATGAATATGCCTAGGGTCTTTCCTATCTTGTACGGCCTACAACTCCTATCTTACTCTCACCTATTCTTATTTCAGTGACCAATAACCTGTAGCTCTGATACCAACTTGTAACAACCCAAATCCGGGGTCAAGATTTGGTGTCACTAAACAATCTTTACATACAATAGAAGAATATTCAATTAACCCCTTGAATCCGGATCGTTTACAGGTTATGGTATGAAACAAGAATCTAACCTTCTATGATTCACAACAACTATGATACAAATGTAAATACCTTCAAACTAATGCTCTTGTCATATTCTTCTAACATCTTCAACCTCTCGCAGCGGAAATTTCTCTAACTTCTGCTGTCTATCAAAGCTATTCACTTTTATCCTTATCTGTTTCTGGAAGAAATAAGAATATACAAAGCAAGAGTGAGCCAAAAATGCCCAACAAGTATATAATTTGAGTTTCAAGCATTAATACCAAAGGAAAAGTTCCGGACAAAAGCATTAAACAATTTTTAAACGATTCTATTTATTTGAGGGAGTTGAGCGAATAAACGTTGGCTGTCACCAGCCTTCAACTATAAATCTGAAAGTGACAAGTGATTCCCCGATTCACCTCCTGTATCAGGGTTTTGTCCGGTTTTGGAATCATAAAGCTTTTCGAGAGAGAATGTCGTTAATGGCGATCAACAACAAATTATGTTGGACACCCAGCTCATCACTGATCCTCACAATAACTATCCAGCCCGTAGAGTGTTTTGATGTCAAATTATTTTGAATTCAAAGCATCCCAATTCAGGGTTCGCAAATAACCAGCAAGAATGTGTATTCGCTCAAGAGAGCAATCGAATTATATGAACAAGAATAAAAGGATCATGCATAATAAGAGTAATTGCAGCGAAATGTAAAACATTTGACTATTCTGAACTTAGAATAGGATCGAAGATATAATTGCAGTATTTTAAAAGAAAGTTCAGGAATACTTGCCTTAATAAGCTTTAATCGCTATTACTAGTTGACTTTGGTTCGATTTGGACGTTCGGCTTTATCGTCAAACTACTATTCCATTCTGGATACGATCCCAACATTCAGGCCCTTCAATTGGAACTTCGTTGATCTCGACGTCTAATCACTAGATCATTCCTAGTCCGATGTCAATACTCGGGTTTTCCGTCTAGGACCTACAGGGTTAAAATATCCTAATTCAGATAATCGTTTCACATAACATAACACCACTATCATATTCTACCCATACGATTTCATAACCCAATTCATATTTATAAGTATTATTGAAATACACATAACAATTATAGTTCACATCTTCGAAACTCGGTTCGGTATTTATTTTCGGAAAATACGTATACTCGTCGTTTTGAAAAACAGGGCAATCGATTATTTATAAATTATTTTGTCTCAATCGCACTTAAGTTCATATAATATAATTATATATGGTTATTCGACATCTCCGATAATTGCGAGTTACACTCCCGTATATTCGGAATCAATTTCCCAAAAATCGGGCAGCGTTTCCTTTATTTATCGGCCTACCCGTCGAAATCGAATCGACGTCAAACACAACAACAATCGCAATACAATCCAGTCCACAATCCAATTCATTAATCCCAACCACCGGTATGAATTTTATTATTAACAGTTATTTATTATTCATTTTCGTTTCGAAATTTATTTCACAAACTAATTTTAATTTTATTAATTTATAATTTAGGACTCAGAATTAATTCATCATTGTCCACCGTCGGCTCCCCAAGGCTCATCGCCGACGGCGATAAAATTCGTCGGTACCCGTTAAATCCGGGTTTCCATACGAATTCCACCGATTTACAATTAATAATTTTTGCGCACAAATTTTATTTCACGAATATTATTCAAGTAGTTTCCTGCAGTAAAATTAATAAAATATTAATAAAAGTCCCAAGCATCCAGTGATACGCGCCCACACGCACATAACCAGAAACGGATACAATCACAACCGAGAAACCAGAAAATCAGGCAACCATAGCAGGAAAAATAGCACAGAGAACACAGGGACTACAACACACTTGAATCCACACACACAAGCGCACATGAATCGACATACACACACGCGCCCTCAACACACACGTATATTCAACACACGCACACAAACACACACACACACACACAGGGACACGCCTCCGAGAAGCACACACGCGGCCTTTGGCTGGAAAAGCCGAGACAACGGCGAACAGAAAGCAAGAAAAATGACGGGGTGGCTTACCCGAGAGAGACACACAGCCGAACAACGAAGCAAAGAAGGGATAGAGTGAGAGAAATTAGACGAGATAAAAGGAAATATGAGAGATTAGAGTGAAACAATCGGGAGAGATGAGAGAAAGAGATGAGAGGTTGAGGAAAAGAGGGGCGGCCGAATGAAAATGGGGGGGGGTTAGGGTTTTATTTTGTTTTGTTTTCTCTTTTTTATTTCTTTTTCGATATTATCCTATTTTCTGTTATAGAGTTGTGAATTTAACGATATATGCGTGCAAAAACTCAGCGAATTAATATCCAAAATAATTTCTAAATTTTTATAAATATTTCAAAACTAATAATACACAAGTTTCGTTATTTTGAAAATATTTTTAAAACACTCAACATACCCGAAATTTACAGTTTAACGAATGAACTTGCAGGTGGATCTAATCCGAAAATTTCACAAAGAATTTTAAAATTCTCGAAATATTCCAAACTTAATAAAATAAAATTTTCATGATTTTTGAAACATTCTGGAATTAAATACTGATTTTACAATTAAACGCAATCAGAAAATCATTTAAAGATAAATAACTGATAAAATATTGATTTAGGAATTTTACAAACTATTAAAAATAAACATTGAAATTATAAAAGCATCAAAATAATTTTTGAAACAATTTTAACATTAATGAAAATAAATATTCAATCAAAATCATTTTAAAAGCAAAACAATTCGTACAATTCAATAATTAATTATACGATTAGTCTCTGTACCCAACAAATGACACACAATTAATAATAAAGCAAAACACAGCTGCCAGACTCATCGCATAGTTTATTTACTGGATAATTCAATAATTACACTTACATATCGGATCCAAATATACGTTACTTAGCCGCTAAGTAACTAAAAAGACGATACTATTTTAATACCATACTTGGATAATTATCAAAACAGAGCTTTCTAAAACACACTTTATATGAAAATAAGATAATAATATCTCGCCTTTTGAGAATACGGATTTTTATTGATATATAAAATGATTTGCATATCGAAAATTTCACACCGGGACTCGTACTGGTCAAACCGTACCCCGGATTGAAAAAGTCAAAACATGAAAAGTGTTCAGAATTACCAGATTAGGTTAGGAAGGAGTTTTCGGAAGAGTTTCGGGTTGTAAAAACGCAAAAATGATTGAAGTGGGACGATTTCTGGTTCTAAAAAGTAATTTTACAATTACGTGAAATAATCATTATTAATTCTATAAATCCTTATAAAATCATATGATAGTCCAAAAATTACCAGAAAAATACCAAAACACTCTATATTTTATTCTGGATAATTAAAGATTAAAATATATAAATTTTTATCCGAAACAAACATCCAAATATTAATATCAATTATCAAATAATTCACCAAAATTCACATAAAATCACATAATAATTATTTATTGATAAAAATAATTACATAATATTTCTCAGACGTTACAGGCAAGGAATCAGTTTCCTACTTCCTGTGACTCCAAAGTCCATTCTAATTCAGAGACTTGCCCACCACGTCTCCTAACCCTAGTCCAATTCAAGGACTCCCAACATCTATATAAGGGGTCACATCCCACAAATCTGAATTACGGTTTTTGGCTTGATTCTCTAATTCACAGAGATACGTAGGCATCTCGTAAAGGCAGAGTTAAGCTACGAAACACGAGAGCAGCCATTAAAGGCCTTGAGCTCTCGAACCCTGATATTAAATACAGCAGTTAGTATACGCTAGTTTTGTATCCATAATATTTGGCGCCGTCTGTGGGAAAACATAACAACAATGGCGAGAACACGGAGTGGAAACAACGCCTCTGAAGGAACTCCAGCTGTAACAACGTCAATGGTGGAGATACCCCCACACTCGTCGTATGCCTCTACCCAAGGAGGAACCCCGGTAGGGGCAACTGAACCTCAGCCACAAGGGACGATTCCCCGGCTCTTCAAGAGACGAATTCCCAACTTCAGAAGTTACATACACTTGTGAATTCTCGACCCTCTAAGTATGAGTATTCAACTGTTGTGACCACTAACCCCAATTATGGGATGCCCCTCTACCCCGAGTTTGGAGGAAGTGGACATGCTAATCGGAGTGAAGCACAAGGGCAGATACCCCAATATATACGTGGTTTGGCTCCTATCCCGGAGGATCAAGAATTTTCTGGCCCTTACACTGAGAGAGACTTCGAATCTTCAGATGATGATGTGGCCCCAAGAAGGAGGCGTGTTGGCAAATAGCCGATGCTTGATGGTAGCCAGCGTCCCAGGAGCACCCGAGGGACGAATCCCCAAGAAGTGCAGGAGAGAACAAGTCTCACGAGGCTGAGATTCAAAGGCTGAAGCGTGACCTGGAGGCACACCTGACCCCCAGACCCCACTACCACCAAGGAGGAGAAATCCTCCTCCAATCATAGACCTGGATGGTCCACAACAGAGAAGGGCTGTTGTACCAAGGGCTGATCCAAGTGATCTTCTGCCCCTAGGAGATCCTGACGATCCCACTCCACCATTTACTGAAGAGATAATGAATGCTCATATCTCAAGGAAGTTTAAGATGCCCACCATCAAAGCTTATGATGGCACTGGAGACCTCGCTAATCATGTCAGGACATTCTCTAATGCACTGTTCCTGCAGCCAGTGAATGACGCTATTAAGTGTCGAGCCATTCCTCAAACCCTGTTAGGAATGGCTCAAAGATGGTACATCTGTTTGCCTCCGAATTCTATTGGGGCCTTCAGAGAGCTAAGTCAATCTTTTATTAAAGCAATTCATCAGTGGGAGAGTGCATGAGAAAAGTTCAGCATCCCTCATGAGCATTGTTATAAAAGTGGAGGAGAGCATGAGGAAGACGGTAGTGAACAACGAGCCCATTGGTGGCAAGAAGTAAAAAACTGATTTGGAATATATCGCTAAGGACAAGTATCCTAGAACTGAGCAAAACAATGATTCAACCCCGAAGAAGGGAGGACTAGGACAAAAGTTCACTGAATATGCTAAGTTGAATGCTCATAGGAATCAGATCTTGATGGAAATTGAGAGGGCAGAGATGTTCGTTAGCCTAAGCCTCTGAAGGATGATCCTACCAAGCTAGATAAGAGCAAATATTGTAGGTTTTATAAGGATGCTTGACATGACACCAATCAGTGCAGAAAATTGAAGGATGAAGTAGAGTTCCTCATTCGAAAAGAAAGGTTGAGCAAGTACACTGGAGATGGAGGAGATAGGAATAATAACGGAAGAAAGAATTTTGATGATCGTAGGAGGGACCAATATGATCAGGGGCGAAATCCCCAGCCCCGAGGGCCTGTGATAAATGCAATCTTTGGAGAACCACGACCCCAAGGGCCTGTGATAAATACAAGCTTCGAAGGACCAACTGTCGCTGGTTCATGTAAAAACTCAAGGAAAGCATATATTAGAGAAGTTATGCATATCGTTGGGGAAGCCCCGAAGAGGGCCAGGACAGGAGTGACGATGGCATTTGATGATTCTGAATTAGAGGGTGTGAAGTTTCCTCATGATGATCCGCTGGTCATAACACCGATAATAGGGAACATCCCGGTGAAGAGGGTCCTTGTAGATAATGGTGCCTTAGTGGACATTTTGCTCCATGATACCTTTTTAAGGATGGGTTACAACGATTCTCAATTAACACCGACTGATATGCCGATATATGGATTCGCTGGAGTGGAGTGCCCCGTGGAAGGGATAATTAAGTTGCCAATGACTATAGGTCAGGAACCAAAACAAGCGACTCAGATGTTGGACTTTGTAGTGGTAAAGGCTGGATCAACTTACAATGCAATAATTAGAAGGACGGGAATACATGCTTTCAAGGCAGTCCCTTCTTCCTACCATTAAGTGATGAAATTTCCCACCCGGAATGGGATTGGAGAAGAGAGAGGAGATCAAAAGATGGCAATAAGTTGTTATGTGGCCTCTCTTAGGGCTGATGGAGTTGGGGGGCAGGTTCTACCTATTAAGGATTTGGATATCCGTGAGAATGATGAGAAAAGAGGAAAGCCAACATAAGACTTGGTTCATATTCCTTTGGCTCCCGAGGATCCTGAGAAAGTAACTTTCATTGGAGTGTCACTAGAGGAGCCCCTTAGAGGGATGTTGGTGAAGTTTTTATAAGAAAATAAGGATGTGTTTGCATGGTTGGCAGCTGATATGCCTGGCATAGACCCGAAGCTGGTCACTCATAAGCTGAACTTGGATCCAAATCGGAAGACTGTGAAACAAAAGAAAAGAAGTTTTGCTCCTGAGAGGCAGGAAGACATTAAGCAAGAAGTAGAGAAGCTCTTAGAGGACGGTTTAATTAAAGAGATACAATTTCCGGAATGGTTAGAAAATCATGTAATGGTGAAGAAGGCTAATGGAAAATGGAGGTTGTGTGTGGACTTCACTGATCTAAATGATGCATGTCCAAAGGATTGTTAACCATTACCGAGAATAGATACATTGACAGATGCTACTGCTAGTCATGAAATGTTGAGTTTTATGGATGGATTTAGTGGATACAATCAGATCAAAATGTATAAGGATGACATCCCAAAGGTATCATTCATTACTGACTTGGGTGTTTTTTGTTATCTTGTTATGACGTTTGGTTTCAAGAATGCAGGAGCCACCTATCAAAGGTTGGTAAATAAGATTTTCAAGGACCTTATTGGCAAAACTATGGATGTTTATGTAACACCCCCAAGTCGGGGGTCGGGGATCCGGGTTGTCACGAGTTCTATTTCCCTTAATAACACCCAATCTAAATAAATAGCCAACTATTGTGTACTGTGACCCCACAATATACGCACACACGACAAGTTATAGTCTCAGAGATGAATATCAAAAATAACACAAGTCATTTTATTCCACAATTATAAGTCAATACACCTCAAAAGGGTTTCTGAATAGGTATACATAATCTTTGCCATTATTATAATTCATAAATATACATAGGTCTGGTACATCAAAAATTGAAAGCCTAGCCTATTAGTAGTTCCTACCTCAGCTACAGTGGTATCAACGCCTACAGGAAACTGCAGAACGTTTCCTATCCGCTCGCGAATTGGGAGCTTGGTCTTGTTCATCTTGTCTAGATGTTGTTGTGTGATGAAGGAATAAAGCAAGGGTGAGCAACAAGACCACCAAAATAATGTGTGTAATAATTTATAATATATGAGCATTCTCTTAGTACTCATAGAAGTCTTGGTCAAGAAGAAATGAACCAAGTTTGATATCTTAATGCGACGAAGTCGTAAGATATTCAGCATATATATACATATATACTTTCAAAATCTTTGAAATCCTCTGACATGTATAATGTACATAGAGTTCTAGTTTATAACTATATAAAAATATAGTTGCAAGGTGATCTCATATATCTAACCTTGTCTCAACATTTTTCTGAAAATCTTTGTCATGCATAAGATAATCTGTTAGATATATTTGATAATATCATGTCTAATATGATTTATGTTTAGTTTTCAGATCTTACTTAAACAGGACAAATCAGTACTTAACTGAAATCAGTACTTATACTGAAGTCAGAACTTAAGTCATCAGTACTTAAGGTTCAGGAGATATTTATCAGAAGATAATATCAGGACTTAAAGGAAACGTTCAGATAAGGAAGGTGGCTGATTGAAAGGAAAAGAAGATCAAGAAAAACGTAAGAAGATATATGCATGAAGAAGGAATTATATGAAGAATATAATACTTGGAAGAAAAGATATCTGATTGATATATTTTAGGAAGCAGAATTATATTCCATATCAATTAGCGATTATCTTGTAACTGTGTAGTATATAAACACAGACATAGGGTTTACACTATAAGTTTTATCATTATCGAGAAGATTATTCATTGTAACCCTATCAGCTCTCGTGATATTTGTTCATCACTGAGAGAGGACAGTTCCATACTGTAACAGAGTTTATTGTTTTGAATAAAGTTTGTTTTCTGTTACTTGATTTATTAGAGTTTGATTTGATTGTGCTATACACTGTATTCACCCCCCTCTACAGTGTGTGTGACCTAACAAGTGGTATCAGAGCCTATCTGTTAACACACAAACAATTTAAGATCCAAAAACAATCATGTCTGAAGTAGAAACTCCAACTAAGCCCACCAAAACTGAAGAACCTCCAAAGACACAAATCCATAGCCGATATGAGGCTATTAGAGTTCCCATATTGAGACCATCTGAATATGTAACACCCCCAAATCCGGGGTCGGGGATTCTGGTTGTCACGAGTTCCATTTCCCTTATCAATACTTAATCTTAACAGTCAACCAACTACTGCATACTGTGACCCCACAATATACACACACACACACCACAAGTTATAGTCTCAGAGATGAATACCAAAAATAACATAAGTCATTTTATTCCACAATTATATGCCATTACACCTTAAAAGGGTTTCTGAATAAATTTACATTTCTTTGCCATTATTACAATTCATAAAGATACATAAGTCTGGTACATCAAAAGTTGAAAGCCTAGCCTATTGGTCGTTCCTATCTCAGCTACAACGACATCAACGCCTATAGGAAACTGCAGAACATTTCCTATCCGCTCGCGAATTGGGAGCTTGGTCCTGTTCATCTTGTCTATCTGATATTGTGTGATGAAAGAACAAAGCAAGGGTGAGCAACAAACCCACCAAAATAATATGTATAATGATTTACAATATGTGAGCATCCTCATAGTACTCATGAAAGTCTTGGTCAAGAAGAAATGAACCAAGTTTGTTATTTTAATGCGACGAAGTCGCAAAATATTTACTATATATGTATATATACTTTTCAAAATATTGTAAATCCTCTGTCATGCATAATATACGCAGAGTTCCAATTTATAACTGTATAAAAATATCGTTGTAAGGTGATCTCATCTATCTAACCTTGTCTCAACGTTTTTATGAAAATCTTTTCCATGCATAAGATAATCATTAACCAGATATAAGTTGAAAAAATGAAGTTACAAGATACTCCAATATACTTATATCTTTTCCGAATACTACTTAAACTACCACGGTTCAAGGTATAATCAGTTTCAAAAGTTCATCACATAGATGAGACTACAAGAAAAGACTTGGATAGATTCAATCTTTGAAATATCATTATAAATAATGAAGTTACGAGATACTTCATTAAGTCCCGATATATATATACACCTATATATATACATTTCATACACTACTTAAAAACCTCTGTTATGAAAATTATAAACAGAGTTGCAATATCCAATGAATTTGGAAAGGAGAAAACCTTGGCATAAACCTGATATCTTGCTGATCAGGCAAAGATACCAATAAGTAACCTTTTCTACTAGTAGATGGACGAATTCCCCACTGGTCATCACTCTGGCCGCAATAGGACCTTATGCTGGACTGCCACTCAGCCACTTACGCATTTGATGGACTCCCACTGAGCCACTTACAGTTTCATGGACGTCCACTGAGCCCATGTTGCTTATGCCGACTCAATAGATGGACTTACTTCCCGAACGTTGGGTAAGTAATCAATTCATTTATCAAAACAGCAACCTCGTTGCGAATATAAAATACACCAGATAGCCGGATTCCTCAGGTTTTGAGCGAGTATTTAAATCCCCTTTGAAAGGAAGATCTTAAATATAAAAAAAATGAGTTTTGGGATCCGCTCTAACTTTTAAAATCATTTTGAAGGCTCGAAAACATTTTTAAGAATGTTTGGAGTAATGTTGATTTAATGAAATAAATTAGTCCCGATATATTAGAAAATATCTGAATATTAATATTTAAATAATATTCCCATAAGGATAATCTCTATATAAATAATTGAAGTAGAAGTTTTAAAGCTCATACTTGAAATGAATATTAAATAACCAAAGATATACTTATACGAAAGTACGATCTTTATTTGAATAATCGAAAATAAGTTTGATTATCGAAATATTATTCTTTAATAAAATAAAGAATATTATTTAGTAAATAAGCAGAGTCATAAGTCCTCGAATGAATATTCAAAATAATATTCATTAAATAGAATAAACAGAGTCATAAGTCCTCGAATACGCAACTACTGCTTATCTCTAGCATAGGTATTATGCAATTATAAGCATTAGAATCAACAGATAGATATCAAGATTATGAAACAGGCATGTATATAAACTATATCAGCATGCTCCAATATATCGCAAGAGTTTGCTAATAACAATCATGCATCTATCACAAGATAATGCATGTACATATATACATCACAACAACAGTATAACGGGTAGAAAACTTGCCTGAGTGTTCCCGGATAGACTTAAGCTTAGAGTGTCCGGTAACCTATGAACAACAACATAAGCCGGAATTAAACCATGGTCGCTTAAGAAACTAGACTTTAACCAATTGAACCCTAATGTTTGCTTATGGTCATTTCTACGCTTAACAAATCACATAAGTCGTTCGAGTACCCTCGGCTCCACCATTTTTAATAAATTAACCGTTACGAATTTTAAGGCGAGGCTTTCGCGAATGCCCTACCAACTGACTAGTCCATTTTACATTATTGTTTCATACTCCAATTAGTCATTTAAGGCCCTTAACCAAGGTTTCAAAGTAAGGCGAGGGGTAATGGTTCGTTCGCGAAACGCAGTTACTCAAAACGGTCGTTTCTCCTAAACCGTACATCAGATTCAAGCGAACCACATATCAAAACGAAGCTCGTAACATGAACTATCTAAAAATGGTAATGGTCAGTTCATGCCAGTGAGTGTTCGGGTGCAAAAGTTAAGCACAAAACAGTCGAAGGAAAATTGGGCATTACGACGGCTATAACTTAGAAATTCCCAAATTTTTACCAAATCAATTCAACATCAAACCACCACCAATCAACACCATTCCACCATCATTCAACCACAATACAAGATAATTTAACTATAACTCAAGATCTCAACTTATTCCTCTAAACCAAGTCAAAATGTGACCAAGAACATCAAATCCAACAAGTATCACTCCTAACTCCAAAATAACAAAACCACTTACTTAACAAAGCTCTAAACATGAGTACACACCCATTACACTAACCCATCATCTAAACATTATGAAATCCAAACCAACAAAACTTAGGAAGCCTTAAATAACCACTAACTATCACTACTAAGCTTGGATCTTGAAGAAAACATAAGAAAACACAAAGTTAGTTTCTTGAAAACACTATTCACCAAGAACTTTGATGAATTGATTAGCTATGTTAAACATGGAATCTTGAGCTTAAATTTATGGCTCATCTAAGTTATGAATTATGGAAGCTAAAGAAACAAACCTCTTGAATTATGATTAAGTGGAGCTTGGGTTTTGGAATTTTCTTCCTTGCTTTTCTTCAAAAAGCCGAGGAAAAAAGATGGGGGAAGAAGAAAATGTGTTTGTTTTGGTTGCTTTTGATTTTTGTGATTAATTGAATTGTTACCATGGTAAATTTTGTGTGGCTTATAATCAACCAACAATTCCTTCCCATTGTGTCATGGTTATGTCATCCTCTTATGTCATCTTCCCACACTTATCTTCCTCTTGTTGGTGTGATGACATCATCATCACTAACCTCTTTGATTAACTCCTAATCACTTGGCTAATGATCGCTGATCTGTTATACGGTTCGCTTAACTTTCGTTCTCGTTTGTCGTTTGAGGGATCATACCCGGGATCTTATTACTTGGGTTCCCTTAACCTTTCTCAATACATTATATTCCTTTTATGATCCTCTCTTATAATCCTTGAATTTAAATCATTTTTATTCTGTTACCTTATACTCAATTCTTTCGGTATCTGGTGGATTTTCGGAAAAAATCAAAGTGTTCGAATTCGGATTCTGACGATCTTTACATACACTTATATACCATATAGAGTACTAATAAGATCTCAGAATAACAATAAAAGAACCTCTACAAAGTGTGGCATGAAAAGTTTTCTTATTCAGCATAATCAGCAAAATCACTATTCATAAGGGTTACAAAAATTTCCAAAAATTGGGGTTATTACAGTCTCCCCTCCTTAAGAGGATTCCGTCCCGGAATCAGATAGAAAATGAATAGGGATACTGTCTTAGCATTGCACTTTCTAACTCTCAAGTAAATTTTCCCACATTGTGGTTCTACCATCAAACTCTGACTAGTTTGATAACCCTTCTCCTAAGCACTTGTTCCTTTTTCAATCTATAACCCTTCCTGGTTGCTCCATATAGGTTACGTCTGGTTGCATGTCTATGCGCTCATATGCCCCTATTTGTCTGCCATCCGAATTACACTTCCTTAACATTGATACATGGAACACGTTATGAACTTGCTACATGTTCGGGGGTAGGGCTAGCTCATATGTTAATTTCCCAATACGTCTTAATATATCCAAGGGTCCAACAATTCGTGGGCTTAGCTTTCCTTTCTTTTCGAACCTCATCCATCCTTTCCAAGGGAATACCTATAACAGCACTAAGTCCCCTACTTCCTATTATTTGTCCTTTCGTGTCAAATCAACATACTTCTTATGTCCATATTGGGATACTACCAGCCGTCCTCTGATTAGATCTATTATATCCTTGGTCCTTTGGACCACTGCTGGTCCGAGCATCTTGCGCTCTACAACATCATCCTAACATAAGGGAGATCGATATTGTGTTCCCTCAAGGATCTCATAAGGCGATATCTCGATACTGACATACGGTCTATTATCGTAAGAAAACTCAATCCGCGTTAAGTGATCATTCCAATTTCTTTCAAGTCTATTGCACAGACTCTCATCATAGCTTCTATCACTATAGCTTTTGCTTCTGAATACTCCTTCTTTTCTTGTTCGTAGTCATTACTATATATCTTCCGTACATAATACTATACTGGTTACACTTTTGCTCGTTAGTATTCTATAACCTTTTTAATAACCATGTCAACCTTATTATCACGAATGCATTCCCATTCCGAATACCACCATACTTGGTACCACTTCATCTCTAGCTGCCTCCATCTTCGAAAGCTTGGTCCTTCGCGTAGAAGTAAAAGAATTTATTGAGAGATCACTATGATCATGAACACTTGTTCTATTGCATAGTTAGTACAGAAGGTGGCCAGCCTTTAGTACTTGACAAGCAATTAAACAACATGTGGTATCCTACTAGGCTTCTATCATACAGATAGATAGTCATTCGGCAATACCTCCCCTTCTGGAAGGGTTGTTCTTCTCAGCTTATACAAAATGAAAAGGAGAGAAAAGAACGAATTGAAGAGAATTGTATATGAAAAAAATACTGCCACAAATATCTGGCTTGGAATCTACCTCTGAACTATAGAGGTTTGTCATATGAGAACAAAACATATGTATCTGTATCAATATCCAGTATTATCGTATCGCATTTCATATGCTTAAATATTTTTTCTACTCAGTCCATCATTCTATGGACCCATGCTCTTCCCCGAGCTTATATACAATCACCTTTGAAACTCCCTCGACACCGAAAATCGAATCTGGGATCTCATTCTAGACATCATCGTTACTAGAATTCTATGCTTGCACCGCAACCTTCCTTGTATAGTAATACGACTCTCTATTGATAAGAAAGAATAAGTATTCAATAGGTAGATAATCTACTTAATTAGTCTATCAATGATAACTTATACACCACCACGACCCGATTAGTGGTACTTAATCTCAACATCCATTCTAATACAACTCTTATAACAGTGGTCCTTTCGTAACATGCTCATGGCTTATCTCAAGATAGGACCTTCTAAGATAAAAATCCCGCTCACGGCGATTACATAAATTAAATCTTTACCAAACTACTATCACGGTTGAGTATCGCACAATCATCAGAAGGAATGTCAATCTTCCAAACCATAATACAACCTTCACGGCTTCAATCATCATCACTGTATTCCTCTGGCACGAGCGCCTATAATTATCCTTTTACATTTAAAGTGTCGGCCACCTCATTGGCCTTTCCTGATAGTAATAGTTCCTTATAATCAATGTCTTTTGAACGATCTCCAACTAAATTTTCTACCTCATTTCAAATCACTGCTTATATGAAAATGCTTTTCTTAAGTCCTTGTGGAAAAAAAATCACTATTTTTCCATAAGTCACTGCCTTAGTCTTTAAATGTAAACATTATCATGGCTGACTCTCGATCGTACTTAGGACGTCTTTTATCTTGGGCCCTTCTTGCTTTAACAATTATGACCTTCATTGGTTCAATCTATACTTCTTATGGTTTAACACGTTCCCACCTGGCATTATTATAATTATGCCATTTTTCCTTTATCAAATTTCTATTCTTGAGAACTTCGAATATTACCTTTCTCCTTATAAAACCTCTAAGGTTATCCTTAAATCGTTCCTCCTGTATTCCCTAGATACAGGGCATATCAAAATATCATTTACTAATACTAGAACCATTGTCTATGTACTTCAGAAAAATTTCTCTACTGATCTTTAAAGGTTGTTGTTACCTTAGTCCTTCGTTCCATACTATCAAAACTCATATTATCCCTATTAAGGGTGAAATGCCAACCTTCATGCATTCCCCTATGGTTCATCTCAAGTTATCGAAGTTATATCCTTAATTCCACCTTTAAAAAGGTACTTGCATCCTTCCATGGATAAATCAAGTCATATATCCTTGATAGATTATCTTATTCAATCATTCCCACCCAGATAGTCTATACCAATTTCACAATAGCATCCTTATTCAAACTGAGGTAAACCCATATGGCCTTCAAAAGATAACAATGGTTACCCGCCTTTCTTTCCTAATTTGGTAATGACAACAGGGATGTTCTGGAAGATATTGGTCGTGTTCAACGTGAACTTCTTCTTAATAATTCCTCATTTACTTTTGTTGTTTATCTCAACAGTCATCTCAATGTTGGGATATCTTTCATACCTGGCGTCTCCCTTTCTGGGTATCATGCCCCCAGTCTTACACTTCACTTTCTTGAAGGTCACTTCCTTCATCCAGTTTTCCTAATTTCTTATTTTCTTGTCTCCTGAGTCCATCCGTGTTTCCTTATTAATCAATCGATCTATCTCAAATTTTCATCGAATACTGTCAACTTCAAGGGAATTAACTATACGTATCGCTTACGCCTTCAAACCTTGAATTTATCTCATGATCAGTCACCATCGCGCTGATGATGACACACTTCTCTATATTTATTGCAAGGGTTTCTTAGGGTTTCTCATACCTAACTCCCTTATCACTTCTCAACTCTATTTCCTTTATATCCATTTATACTTCTGCCATTTTCAGTCTTTTATTTTCGTTTCCATTACAACCATTACATGAACCAACACAACATAAGCATTGATTTCAAACATCCCGTCATTCTAGATTCGTGTCCTCAGAACGAATCTTGACAACTTTTACAACTTAGATTCATAATTCATCATACTCGTCCTGCTTTTGTTCTGGTTCTAAAGCTTTTACACTACCTCCCTAACCTTGGGAAGTACTTTCCCGAAAATAATTGCCTAAACTTTAATCAGTTTATTATAACCTCTAGCTCCGTGCCTTTCTTGGCCTTTCACCAACGGGTGGCCTCTCTCTTAGGGGGGTAAGTGACAAAAAAGTCTTTTGTGCTTCGTCAATCATTTAGAATCTCAAATGATTCCTATATTTCCTTTAGCCAGGCTCTTGCCCCGACTGGGTCAACCTGTTCCTTGGAACTCTGAGAGCTTAGTGACTTAAAGGTCATGAAATAATTTCCTACCGCATTGTTTCCTCAAGGTGGTGGTTGGGAATAAAAGTATAAGTTTTGTTTAGGCAGGTCCTTGAATTTCCCCATAGGAGTACCGTCCTAGTTCTCCCTATCTTGCTCGACTTATGTTTTCTCAGTATGAAATATTTTCTCCTCCTCCCCAAAATCGGGGTCATCCTACATGTTTTAAATCCTCATTTTTCACTTCA